>NW_008824010.1:800506-805252 GCF_000699105.1 Pygoscelis adeliae
GCCATCGCCCTGGGGACTGCACGGGGATGCTGAGGCAGAGCTAAAACCCCCCGAGGAGCCCAGGCCCCCCAACATCTTGCTGCTCCTTGGCTCTTCTGGGGGGTGGCTTTGCAAAACCTGTGGCCGATCTAACTCCCAGACGAGCCGCCCCGCAGCCCCCGCTGCCTCCCCTTGCAAAGCATCGTATCATCACCTCCCGCGACTCCCAGCCCAGAGATGCAGCCGTTAAAAGCAGCTTCCCCGTGTTCGCTGAGGAGAAAAAACATATTTCTCATGCAAATGTTTCAGCAGCCCGATAATGAATAACCTAAAATATCAGTTCCAGGAGCGCAACCCACACGCTCACCTTGCCTAAGAAACGAGCAAAAAGGTAGATGGGGTTCTCCTTTCAATTAATTAGTGTTTCATTAAACCAAATAAAAGGTATCCCCTTTAAAACAAAACAGTAAACATTAAAGCCAAGGGACAGGATTCTCATTAATGTTGTTTTGATGTTTTCCTTGTGTGTTTTAAAATTAATAGAGGGGTGTCTTCTGGCAGATTCCTATGGAAGGCATTGGTTAGGGTGGGGGCAAAACTGCTCTTCCGCAGAGTGTGTCTGTGTTCGTGGCTTTCTTGAATGAACAAGCAAAAAGAAGAGGATTTCGGGTACCCCCAGAGCTTGTTTTACTTCCATGTTAAGCCCAGCTATTAGCAGAGAGGAGAGGATGATTTTGGCTCAGCTTGCAGTGACAGTATTGAAATGTGGAGTAGGATAGTACTGACAGTCCGAATGTTTATGTAAAAGTCTTAACACGTGGAAGTGATGAGCTTCCTTGTGTATCCGCCGGTGTCAGAAACACGCTGGGATTTTGCAGGCAGCAGAGTGTGGGTTCTCCGAGAAGAAAGATTTCCTTTTGTGTGGGCTGAAGCTGTCTACAGAATTATATTTTTAGTGTGCACTTATCCAGTTTCCACATGCTGACCCTGTATCAGAAAGGAAACACTAAAAATGAATCTGAAAAACCTCAAGAACTTTAATCAAGTCTTGACTTTGAAAAATAAACACATGGCTTTGGGGTGGCATCTACTGAAATTTATGGTGGATATGCAGAAAAGCTCATTTATCAAAGATGCTCTCGAAGCCTTGAGGAGCAGATGGCAGTGGAATGGACCCGCTTCTGGAAACAGTGCCTGAGCAAGGAGTGCAGACCTAGACAGAGGAAGAGCCACAGGCGTTTAGGGCATAGTACGGTCCTCAGCCGTACTATCCTCAATAGGGGATTTAATTTTCCAGAGGTTTGGTCTTGATCTTGCAGCTCCTACTCATTCGAGGTGCTGCCCTGCAGGCTGTTTGTGTAATCATTATGTTTTAGCATTTGGTACCTGAGCTCTCCCATTAATTGCTGCAGTTTGTTTGTTCTGGTATTTGATGTACTGAATTTCACCTTTTTCTTTTTTTTTTTATTAGCTCTGTGGAGGCTGAGGTACAGTGAATTCTTTGTATGAGATTATTCCTTTGAGACCTAATCTTGCCGGCTTTGCTTGTATGAGTAATCTTTATTAACACACAGAGTCCTGTCGTGATGGCAGAGCTGCGGTGTCAGTCCGCTGGTAACCAGTTACCAGCCTGTTATAAATACTCATTTTAAAAAAAAAATCTGTCTCCCTCCACGGGTTTGCTGTGATCTTTGATGAGGGTTCAGTGCCGGGGAAATCGCCAGATGTTTGCCAGGGGTCCTGATTTCTTATCTTTGGCATCAGAGGCTTAGGTTTCACATGCATTTCTGTTTCCCAGCAGTCAGACTAAACAGCATCATTACAAGGTATAAACAGTTGGGTTTGCTTTCAGCGCCCGCAGGAAGCCGGCGCGGGCAGCGAGTGCCCTGTCCAAGGGAACAAAAAGCTCTTGGCGGTTTGCAGCGACACAGGCTTGCAAACGGAGAGGAGCCAGCCAGCCTTCGCGGCTGATGGTCACTGCCGTTGTCACTGGAGCGCGGAGGTGGGCTGTCGCAAGGATGCCACACCAGGACCATGGCAGGGTGGCTGTGGGGTCTCAGGCACGAGGGGGACCCTGCTTCCTCCTCGAAACGAGAGAGCAGCTCTGGTAACAGCTGCTTGTTATACGGCATGAGGGTGGATAAACAGGGGGCTGAGCCCTGGCTGCAGCAGCAGGATGATGCTCCCGAAGCGGCCGGTTAGATGGTGGTACCTGTAGGGCGGCAGCTCGCGAGGCACGGGCTTGGCGCGTGAAAGTCCTGTCACCTGCTGGGGTGCCGCACAATGCACGAAAACGCTGTCCGTTAAATCAAGTGGAATAATCGCTCGCCTCTTATAGCCCGCGCTGTGCCTGGGTAAGAAGGCTGCTGTCCTACCGAGAGGCTGATTTTATAAAAAACAACTTGAGTGATTTAATTTGGTAAGTGTGACACCTCCGTGTGTGCTCGTGTGTGGGCTGAATATCAAAGGAAGTTGTGCCGAAAGCAGCTTTCTCCGTTTCGGGTTTGCAAGTCCTCTCTTCGTACGGGGACAAAAGGAGGGAGGGGGCAGCCCACAATGCTCACATTGACTTCCCAGCGCAGAAATCTCCGCTCCAGCGCTGAACAAGGCTATTGAGCTAACAGAGTTCAATAGCAGGTGAGCATGGGTTGGAATAGAGTTCAACTGCCATCCCCCACCCCGAATATGGCCGTATACAGCCTGGGGAAAACTCCAAGAATAGGGGCTAAGCCAGTCAAGTAAAAAAAATGTCTGGATTTAAAAAAAAAAAAATAATCTATTTGCGGGTGATATTGCGAGTCTGGCTGGTTCCCTCTGATCCTTTCGTAGTCTCGCGCTGATTGAGCTGCCTGTTGGAATGTCATTATACTGTCAGTCACCCCAGGAACGTTTGTTTCATATGTTTTAATCTCCCTGCCTCTGTAGCACCAATGCCAATTTCACTAGAGCGAAGCCAAGCTAATGTCATTAGATTACACCCGATCCAGGGGAAGATGAAAGATGTTTCAAAGTTACTCCGTCAGGTTGGGAGTTAAGTATCGCTCCTCCCCTATGCTTCCAGAGCTGGGGGGTTCTGTCTCATAATTAATGTCCTCTTGGGATTTTTCTCCAAGGCTTTTTCTTTTCCCCCTCCTTCTTTCTAATCTAGGCAACCACTGATGTTTCTAAGTTAAATAGTCAAATGGAACAGAGAACGTCTGGGTTGCTGAAGAGGTCTGGGATGGAGGAAAGGGAGGTTTGTTTAGCAGGGGGACACGTGCTTGCAGCAGCTGGGAGCAGCTGCATCCCACCTCGTGCCGTTTCCCATCCTCTGTGCCTCAAATCATGGTGAAATCGGAGCCCTGGGGAAGCAGGAGTCGGGCCACTCCTGTAGCAGCGGATGGCCTGGAGGTCCATGGGGTTTTGCAGTCACCATAATTCAACAGCGCAGTCAGTGAGTGCTTTGTAAGCATGAAAGTGAGGATGGGAGCGTAGGCACGGGGAGCAGGACTGTGTGGAAGATGCCGGGGAGACTTTGGGGGAGTGAGTACAAGTCATGAAAGGTGGGGCAGGATCAGTTGGCCGTCAGGAGGAAAAACCTTGTTGCAGAACCCCCTGTGGGAGAGAGATGCTGTAGCAGTAGTTGCCTTAAAGTGATCTTCTCCCCCACCTTTCTTCAGCCAGCCTTGCAGCCTCTGCAAGAAACACCAGGTCTTTGTGTTCAGGGTGTGCCCAGCCCAGAACATGGGTTGTGCCGTTCAACATCGAGTTTGAGCCAGTTTGGGTTTTCCGCTCCCTGCTGTGTGCATGCCTGCTTGTAGGAAGGTCTGGTTTAGCAGTGCCTGCTCCTCATCCTGGGAACATCTTGTCTCCCAAACACATGTGAATTACTAATAGAATCAAGCGCAGCCTGCAGCAGTTTCTTTGGAAATTGCAGCCTTGGACAACCACGTGCTGAAGAGGATCAAGGCCCTTGTTTATTTATTAGCTGTGTAATCAGATACCTCCCCGTACTGAGCTCATGGTGCCAAGTGCTGTATAAAAAGGGAACAAAAGATGGTCTTGGCCCCAAAGCGCAGGTAATTCACTGTAAACAACAGGTGGAGATAGGCTGAGACAGGCGTAAAGACAGTGGAGAATGTGCTGGTTGGTTGGGCAGCATGGGTCTGCTGGCCAAGGGGTCATTAGAGATGGAGGATGAGGTGGGTTTATGCATGGTTGAAGGGACCTCTCCTTGCTGGGGAAGAGCAAGGGGGAGAAGGAGCTCACTGGAAATGCTGATGAGATCAGGGCTGGGGTCACCGAGTCTGTTATAAAAAGACAGTAACTGGTTCTGGTGCTCATGTGCTTTGCCGCTGCCTTTGTGCGTGATCTGGACTCAGTTACCCCAAGGCATTTCGGTAAAGATTTGAAACAGTTTGAAGACTGGCACCCTACTACTGGGGAGATGTCTTGGTGTGCCTCAGTTTGCCCATCTGTAAAGTCACTGCCCTGTGCTGCAGGGGTGGGACAGCAGGGTTGTGACTCTGCGGCACCTCTCTCCAGCACAGAGATGAGGTGCTATATGGAGTCTGAGCCTGCTGTGGGTTAAATAACACCCAAAGCAGGTGAACCCCACCAGAGCTGCTGGCAGAGGTCCTGCAGCCTTGGCACAGCTTTGGCTTGCTGTCCTCTTGTGGCGAGGTGGAGTGCCACCTAGTGTGCACGTCTGATAGGTGGCACCATCCAGGGATGGCACCATCCAGACACACACCCCTAGCAAGATCTAACTCCGAAGAGGTGGGACTG
>NW_008824010.1:805278-812115 GCF_000699105.1 Pygoscelis adeliae
TCTTACTCCTCAAGTAAACCCCAAAGGGTGGTTATTTTTGGTGGCTCTTTTAAGCATTTTGCATCTATATGTATCGCATCTGTTTTCTGTTAATGGAGAAGTTCATATCCAGGGTTCGTGTCCGTTCCTGATGATGGGGTGAGCTCCTGAGTTGGCATATAAGGAGAAGTCAACCCCATTCCCAATAGAAAGCATCAAAATAAGTACTTAGGGTTTTATTGGACTCTTCTTTCGGCAGATCCTGTGGTCTGCACAGGGATATACTGGGAAGGTTCAGAAGTCATAGAATCATAGAATAGTTTGGGTTGGAAGGGACCTTTAAAGGTCATCTAGTCCAACCCCCCTGCCATGGGCAGGGACATCTTCAACTAGATCAGGTTGCTCAGAGCCCCGTCCAACCTGACCTGGAATGTTTCCAGGGATGGGGCATCCACCACCTCTCTGGGCAACCTGTGACAGTGTCTCACCACCCTCAGTGTAAAAATTTCTTCCTTAGATCTAGTCTAAATCTCCCCCCCTTTAGTTTAAAGCCATTCCCCCTTGTTCTGTCGCAACAGGCCCTGCTAAAAAGTTTGTCCCCATCTTTCTTATAAGCCCCCTTTAAGTACTGACAGGCTGCAATAAGGTCTCCCCAGAGCCTTCTCTTCTCCAGGCTGAACAACCCCAACTCTCTCAGCCTTTCTTCATAGCAGAGCTGTTCCATCCCCCTCATCATTTTTGTGGCCCTCCTCTGGACCCGCTCCAACAGGTCCGTGTCTTTCCTGTGCTGAGGGCTCCAGAGCTGGACGCAGTGCTCCAGGGGGGGTCTCACCAGAGCAGAGCAGAGGGGCAGAATCCCCTCCCTCGCCCTGCTGGCCACGCTGCTTTGGATGCAGCCCAGGATACGATCGGCCTTCTGGGCTGCGAGCACACATTGCTGGCTCATGTCCAGCTTTTCATCCACCAGTACCCCCAAGTCCTTCTTGGCAGGGCTGCTCTCACTCCCTTCATCCCCCAGCCTGTATTGATACCGGGGGTTGCCCTGACCCAGGTGCAGGACCTTGCACTTGGCCTTGTGAAACCTCATGAGGTTCACACAAGCCCACTTCTCGAGCTTGTCAAGGTCCCTCTGGATGGTCAATAGACCCCATCCTCCTCTTCAGTACTGCTTCACGCCTCCACGCTCCCTGGGGCACGGGAGCCTGGAGGGGATCGGCACCATCCTCGTCCACCCCATGGCTCTACCTTGGCATGGGGTGCTTGGAAACTGGGGCTCCCGTGGCCCTGCCTGCTTGTGCTGAGCAATCTTGAAAATATGGCCTCAACTGTCCAAGATTTTGTCAGTTGAATTGATAGAGCCGGGTCTCATGAAAAGCAGCACAAAGCTCCAGCTGGCTGGGGCGAGAGCCCATTTATGGCAAAAATTGTGATACTCTTTAGAGAAGTAGTTTGAACTTTAAGCAGATTCACCCTGCTTAAACCACTAGTCCTCCTTTCAGGTCGGATCTTGCAAATCCTCACCTATGCATGTAGCCCATCCTCCTGCCATCGGCTCTGCTGCCTTCGGGGGGGCTCCTGGGAGTAATTACGTTGAGTCTGGGGTCCGGGGCCGTGCTCTGGCCGCACCATCACCACCAATATGTCTGTTCACCGCAGCCGAGCTAGGATTTCACCCCAACCTTTTGAAGTCTATAATAAGAGCAGTTAGGTCTGGGGAGGGGGAAGGGAGCTGGTGCCTTTCCAAGGAGTTCAGAGCAAACAACAAGTGATCAGAAAACCTGAGAATAACCCGCCGTGAGCCCCCTCCCTGACGTAGGCATTAAAACTCCTGAGCTGCTAATTATGCTTTTCCCCTGGAGAATATCAAGGTAACCCAAACTGCTTTCGCAGGGAAACAGCAGAGGCTGACGAGGGGGAGCAGGGACGGTTGTTATGGCCATAAATCTTTGCAAACTCTCATTATGTGCAGGTATTATGGAAGGGAAGTGGATTAGGTTGCAGTTAAAGCTGCGTTGCTGGGGTTGGATACTGGGGTCTTACCCCGTTACAAAGCCCCGTATGGGTCAGTGGGGCTGTTCATGCACGGTCTGTAGGATGGGGCCATCCCAGGGACCGTGACAGTGGCCGGTGTCTCTGCCTGTCTCCTGCATAATCCAGCTTCTGGGAAATTCAGTTTTCCATGGTTTGGAGTTAAACATGTTAACCTCCAAACTGCGCCCTCCTGAGCCCTTGCAACGCCCTGGGGGGTACGTGAGCTGGACGGTGCCCGCAGTGAGAATATAAAGAGTTGCTTGAGGAAGTGAATTATTCTTAGTGTTTCTTTCATTGAGTGATGTGATTCTGCAGGAGGAAATCTTTCAGCAAAAGAAATCGCCAGTTCCCTTCGTGCATGGCAAGACCATCCTTCTTGCTTCCTGGAAGTGAGGAGATGCATAACGTGCTCTTTCTGTTGCAACACCATCTGTTGCAGAGATATAAAGATCCCTGCTCAAACTCCCCCAGGCTCGAGGCTGCTGCCGCCAGGTACGTCTCTGGTGGGAGAATGAGGAGAAACTTCCCATTGCTGCCCCAGGGGAGCTTCGGAAACCTCGTGTGGTTGTTTTTCCCGCTGTCGAGCAGCCGTGCCCAAGCATCGCGCAAGAAAAACCCACCTGGGCAACTCCAGGCATGTGGAGACCTTCCTTGCACAAAACCATGCAGATCGTGGATGCCAGTACAGCAGCTTCAGCGGGATCCTGCCTAGCTCCTGGCTGTGAGAGGGAGATGGAGCAGCCTCCTCTGCCCTGGCTGCGCTGCTTGGCTCCAGTTCCCGAGCACAGCCGGTGGCTGGAAACTGGGATGTGAACAGTCGGATCACATCTGACCACAAGCGCCCTTCCCACACCTTCCCCTGGTGAGAGATGTTCAGGTTCAAGCACAACATCGGGAGGCTGGCTATTTATTTATTTATTTATATATCTCTCTCTAGCGGGATCTTTTTTCGCTGAAAATTTCAAAAAGCCAGGCTGATTTGTTCTGACATCGCCTGTTGGAAAAGGGCTCCCTCCTGCAGCCCGTGCTCTCTGGGGAAGCCTTTTATGGGAAAATACCAAATCCAATTGTTTTGACTTCCGTGTTTATCTGATGGTTTGTGTGTGTGTGTGCTTACGTGTGCGTCTTCGGACTCTCAAGCGTTGCATTGTGTCATTAACATTTCATTTCTGCTTTCATGGTATTATATCATAACATCGAGTGCCATATACCAGCATCTTTCAACATTATTTAAACACTTTTGCACTGTCTGAACTGGACTGTTTGGGAAGCCCTTTCTGGGGAGAAATTCCCAAGCATTGGCATGTTCCAGCTCAGAGTGAAACAAGTGAGGAAACATCTGGATTTCCCACCTGGGAGAAGCTCTGTGTCCTGACCCCTCCGGCACAGGGTTAGCGAGTGAAAGGCAGGAGATGCGATGGCCCAGGAGGAGTGGTGTGCAGAGAGCCTGAGGAGATGGCCTGGCTTGGCTCAGACCTCCAAAAACATGCTCCAGGATCAGTGACCCCACGGTGCTGACATGCTCAGAGCCCCTGTAACACGCCAGCTGGAGATGCCGCTTTCCCCATTTTGCATCTGGACTTTGTTGGCTCCGAAGTCCTTTCCCCGGCTGGAAATTTGCTCCTTAAATCCCTTTGGTCTCAAACATTGCTGGACTCCAGGTTGTGCCTTGCCAAGTTTTGCTTTAAGCCTCAGTAAAACGGTGTTTGGGAGGACCCTGGGTCACCCAGTGCAGCAAGGCATGGCTTTCCCCTGCTCCTGCTGGACCTGTGCCCATGGGGGGGTCCCCTGGCCTGGACGGGGGGAGCAGTGGGTTACCCTGGGTGCAATTAGTATTGTGCCATTAACGTGCTGTGATTTGCATAGGAAAACTGGTGATGGCAGGAGGAGGCTGTATGATGTGCCAAAGCCAGAAGTGGGGGAGATCTCCCTCCTCTGAGAGACAAATGCTGGGTCAGTGGCCTCAGCTGTGGTGTTTCTCTCTTTCCAAAACCATGCTGTTAGGAGGTGTTGGCAGAGCTACGGCACGACCGTCCCCCCCGACACGGGTCTGGCAGCCGGTCCCTGGGTTAGTGCAGTGCCACGGCCGTCAGTAGCATTGGTGGAATGGAGAACACTCCACTCTGCCAGTGGGGAAACAGGCAGAAAAGCACCCAGAGCGTCTGGCAGAGCAAGGCTTAGCACATGGGACCTCTTGGCATCTAGCTCCACGCTGCTGTTGATCTCCTCTAACTGTGGTAGGAAGGGAGTCTGTCTGCTACAAGCATCAGCAATGGGTGTTCAGTGTGTGCTGAGCTTCCCTCGGCATCAGCTGTGTGCTCCCCCCCCTGGCAGTGCTGCTCTGCTCCTCAACCTGCTCCTCATGCTGAAGGTCATGGAAAGTTCCCCTGACTCCTCTTACAAGGGTTGAGGGTGCTAATCCCCGTGTCCGGGCTAACTTCCAGCTCAGGTAATGCTAGTCTCTGCCCCTAAAAATTAACTCTGCAGTTTTAACTGGCTCCAGTCATCTTTGTTCCCCATTCACGGGCTGGGCACCGTGCTGCTGGCAGAGACCCACCACGGGGCTCGGGGCTGTTGGCTTTTGATGGCTGGGAAGTGATCTTTCTTCTGGTCTGCAAGATGATTTGGGTTTTTCTCTGTGCAAAAGCTGCATGTCACGGCAAGGGATAAAGCTAATGTGCAATATTCCTGCCCTTTTGCACTGCTGAACTGCACTGTGTGAATATTAATATTTGCCTATAAATGTTTGCTTGGTATTTATCAGTCTTGTACCTGTGTGACAATGGCTGTTAGCTCCTTCATCATCTCTAAAGAAGGAAAAAACCAAAAGCCAAATCTGGCTGCGTGCAGCAAGCAGAGCACAGGTAGTGACACGCCGGGCTGGGTGAGAGGAGCGTGGTTTGGGGTCGACAGCTGGTTCAGCCGCCTCCTGCGCAGGGCTTGGTGAGACCCGGCTTGTGCATGTTGGTTCCACCAACGTCTGGCTGCCCTGTGTGCCCTGTCCCAACCAGCTTCCCCAGCAGGGGAGGGCCACACGGAGGAAGAGGAGGAGGAAGATGCTGAGCACAGGCACGTGCGCGCACGGACACGCTGGTGCCTCGGCACTCACTCTTCCCCAGCCCGGCTGCATTAGGGGCAGCGGGGGCAGTGACCAGCTCTCCCCGCAGCCTTAGCTCCTGGAGCGTTTTACTGGGTTTCTCGCTCTGCTGACGCATTAGAGGTGACACAGCTTTACCACGCGCTGGGAAGGTCCTTTCCACCTGCTTCTGGGCTGGGGGCCATCGCTGCTCCAGCTCCCCTGCTGTCGCAGCGTTGGCTGCGTCTGCAAGCACACTTAGTTGCATCTTTGGCTCCTTGGGTGCTCACTGTCCATCTTACGTTTCCTCCTCCCCCGCACTCATGCGCTGTATTATCGAGTGGCCGTGAGCTGTGAAACTCTCCCAGGAAGGGAACTCTTGAGCCCTGCTAAAGACTCTCCCTGCAGCCTGGGTCCAGAAGCTGCTGAGAGGGAGATTTCATGGGGCAGCTGAGAAGGCAGAGGCCGTTGTTCTCATGTCTCCAGCTGTACCATCAGCAACAGGTTGGAAAGAAGCAGAAATAGGTACTTTTTCAATCAGTGTGAGATTAAATTGTGAAACTGGCTGCCACGGGAGGCTTTTGGCTAAAAGACTCTAAAAGGGCTCCAGAAGTGCTTAGCAAAGAAAAATGCATCAGGAGCTGTTAAGCATGAGGGACCAGAAGCAAAGTCCACCTGAGTGAGTCCCCGAGCCTTGGCTGGGGACCCAGGGGTTTGCTCCAGCTCCTGGCCCAGGAATTAGCTCGTGGGTCAGGGGGACCCCAGGGTGACCCAGGGAGGCTCAATTTCCCATAACTGTTATCGGGGGAAAATATGATCAGTGTCATTTGGTTAGAAATACACTTTCTGGAAGGGGATGAATTTTCCAGTTGGCATCGAATGGCCGGTGGTTGATAGCAAAGACGGGAGCGTTGCACTTTGCACCCACGATCTGGGTAATTTCAGCATAAATGACCATTGAATGCCTGCAGCCCGTCAGCTCTTGTACTGAAGAGCCTGGATGTGTGTGTAAAACTGTTAGTTCATACCAGATGCAAAGAAAAAAAAGAAAGAGATCTCTTAGCACTTACAGGCTAGTGAGGTGGGTAAGCACAGCTTAACTTTCTGAAGCATCTCTTCAGCTTTGGTTGGATGGGGCTCTGAGCAACCTGATCTAGTTGAAGATGTCCCTGCCCATGGCAGGGGGGTTGGACTAGATGACCTTTAGAGGTCCCTTCCAACTCAAACTATTCTACGATTCTATGATTTACGTGCTTCTAAGGTACCGGAGGCTGCTCCCCCTGTGCAGTGGCAGCAGGCAGGGGCTGGCAGTGACCCGGCCCTGAGGGCTGAGCTGCGGCAGCCCCGCTGGGACTGATGTTTGCTCTGCAAACATTTGCAGTGGTTTAAGCTCCGACTGCCGCCCCGGCTCTTCATTTCTGCCCGTCTGCTGGAGGGCTTTGCTGCCTGGATGGAGGGCGTGAGCCCCGCTCCTCTGCCCTGTGCAAACCTGCCTGGGTTTAAAGGGCTGCCAGAGGTTTTTGAGCAAGCATAAAAAAAACTCACCCCCTCCGTGGGTTTGGATGGCTGGAAGGCGATATGTGCCCCGGGAGAGATGCAGCGGGGATGGCTGCATCTCCCAGTCCTGCTTCCTGTGGCATGAGGTCGCGTAGCAAAGGGGGAAGTGTCGTCCTGGGGAGCCGGCGCGGGGCAGGCTGGAGGGGAGCGGGGAGCGCAGAGCTGCGTGCAGGGGCTGCCGCAAGGAAGACTTT
>NW_008824010.1:812150-814943 GCF_000699105.1 Pygoscelis adeliae
AGCAATCTCTCCATTTCATAGCAAAGAGGTGAAGGTATGAAAGCCTGGCCATTAAATGCCTCACACCAAACACCAAGGAGTTGCTTGTCTGGCTGCTCCTTGTTTGAGCTAGGATGGCCGGTTCCCACCTCACTGTTCCCAAGTGTAGCAGGGTCTGGCTTGGGCTGGACCCTCCTTAGGGCAGAGGATGGGATTTTGTTGTGCACCTGCAGTGACAGGAGAGCTGAGCTCCCGGGGACAGCATGGGCATTGCCATGGCACAGACAGCATGTGCTGCCTGTCTCCTGTGTCGTGTCCAGGGCAGCTGAGGAGGCTTTGGGACACACTCAGCCTGGCTGGGCGGTGGTGAGCAAGGGCCTGTTACGTCCCATGCCTCAGTTTCCCCACGTGTGAAATGGGGTTATGCTGATGAGCTCACTCACAAAATACTAAGGTCATTGCTAAAGGTGCACCTAGCGGGGCTGGGACTTGGCTTTCCTGCAGTTGGTGAGGACCAGGATCCGTCCCTCCAGCATCGCCCTCTCTGGGTTGCGTTCTCTCCGACCACAGGCAGATGCAGAGGACGCACAGAGGGTCAGACGCAAAGTCACATCAGGTTTAAATGTTGTTTCCGCGTGCATGCAGTGTGATCCCCGCTCAGCTGGGCTCGGGGCAGAGGCGCTCAGCCCCCAGAGCTGCCTTCGTAACGAGTCGTGATGCCGCTCCGCCTGCTTGCTCCTGGCTCTCCCTTCCAGCAGCAGTAAATCTTCTGGAAGAGCCTCAGAAAGAAAGAATTTAGTAGGACACGCAAGCGGTTAGCCCGGGAGCCTCCAAAGGGGCTTAGACAGGGGGAGAAGGACTTCATGGCCTGACCCAGATGCAGCGCACAGCATTTAATTGAGTTTGACTGGCTCCAGTGCCACGGGTCAGGGTCAGCGCCGGCGGTGAAGCCCGCCGGGGCGCCGGAGCCGCTTTGTTTGGCACTTGGACAGGTTGAGCTCTGCTCTGCCTGCGCGGGGGGTCGTGGCCCTCTGTCACATCGTGGGGACCTGCTGCCTCCGCGGCCCGATGTGCCCTGCCTGGGGTCGTGGCCCTCTGTCACATCGTGGGGACCTGCTGCCTCCGCGGCGCGATGCGGCCAGGTCCGCGAGGCCAACCACTAGCTGTGGGTCTTCAAGGGGGCTGCGCCTCGGAGTTTTACAGGCTTCGTCTGCTCATTGCTTCCTAATTGCAATTGAGTTATTTGGCCTAGTGACAGCGAATTGCCTGGTCGCAGCTGGTGCCTGGATGTGTCCCCATTTCTGATGCATCCATCCCTGCACCTCTGTTTTGGGACAATTGCCCTCCTTCCAGCCTGCCCCAAAACAGAGGTGGGAGGAAGAAATTGGTGCTTCCCCATCACTGCCTGCTTCTGCCGGGTGGTGCAGTGGGGCAGCAGCTCGCCTCCCTGGCCACCGGAGCCGGGCACTGGCATCGCAGGCAGTTTTCTGCAGTAGCTAAGAGGAGGAGCCATGGGCTTGATTTATCCATCGGGACCCACCAGCCTTTCCAGGCCAGACATAAAACCTCTGGTTTCCTAGTGTACCTCTGGATTCTTTGGTACATGAGAAATATGCTATTGCAGCACTGGATTTTTAAATTATTATTTATTTTTGAACAATATAAGCATCTCCCCAGCACATGCTTCTGCTGCTTTCTCAGCTCTCACCCCAGAGCAATGCCCCCAGCCCCACTCTCACTCAGAAGCTGCCTGGGCTCGGTCACTTATAGCCCTGGCAAGATAGATGGGAAAGGCATCGGGGTGGTGATCGCAGAGGCGAGGAAGGAATTTGGGTGTGTTTCCTCTGGAGTAAATCTGGCTTAAAATTATGAGCGGCTCTGGATTTTATTAAAGCCCTGAAAGCAGCCCTTGGCTTCGTTGGCTAAATCCAGCAGCATTGTAAAAGCTGATGTAAGGCCACACCTAGATGAAGGAGCCCAAGCCTGGGTGACCTGCAGAGCCATGCTCAACCCTGGCCGTTCCCAGGGGCTATTGTGGCCATCACCCCACTAGGGACATCCAGGGGTGAGTGGGATGGAGGAGTCCGGACCCAGGCTGGAGCCCGCTGGGTGTTTCAGCATGGATGGGGCATGCATCCTTCTTCTCCCCTCCATCCCTGGGAGCTTCTGCTGAATAGCCTATGGTCAGCCCAGGGTGGGTGCCCTGGTGGGTCTGGCCTCTGCTCATGGTCACCTTCATGGTCACCTTGGTTGCTGGGAGCCAGCTCTTCGTGGAGCCTCCCCTTTTCCTTACACATCCCCAGTATAAAGCCAGATTTATCAGACCAGTCATTTTTGCACTGGCAGCTGAGCTTGCTTTCGTGGGAGTCTGTCTGTCTGTCTGTCTGAGTGGGCTGTGCTCTTGCCTGCCTGCGGCTGCTGGGGTTGCCCGGCATCCCTGGATCCGCAGGTGGCTCTGCCCAATGTGGGGAATGCATTTAGGAGTTGTTTGACCCCTTGGCTTCCCAAAGATACATCAGCAAAGGGGTCCAGAGGAAGCTCTGTCCTGGCTCATCTCCTAAGCCAGGCTTTAAATGCATGGCATACCCTAGGAAAGGGCTTGGAAGGAAAGTGCACTGTGCACTGAAAGATAACCCGTTCCTGTGCTGTCCTCAGTGAGGGGGCACTTACTGCACCCCCATGCTTAGGAGTGGAGACCCTGAGATGGTCCCGCTCCTGCCCTGACAGACCTTTCCCAGCCCACTCCAAGCCCTCAGGTCCCCAGAGCCGTAAAACAGATTCCAATGGGATCCTGGGGATGAGGAGAAGGGAGAG
>NW_008824010.1:815338-826954 GCF_000699105.1 Pygoscelis adeliae
CCCAGCCCAGATTTCCAGGCATGCCATCCTTAACATCTCCCACTAGGCAAATCATAGCCATCATGTTTAGGGGAAAAATTGGATTTGCCTCGTAATCTAATCAATGTTAAATAACAGTAATTCTAACTCCGAGGCTCTATGTTTAAAGTGCTGTTGGTCTCTGGGGATCATCAGAGTTATTTAATCTAATGAAATCACCATTACTGTCTAATGAGGGTGCACCACGGGGATGTCTTTCCTAGGAAGGAAAGCAATGGTTAAATAACTGGCAGTCAGGGCCAAATATTCAGGGGTGTAAATGGGCAGAGTGCAGTAAGTTGAAGGTTTCACCTGGTTGGGGCCCAGGGCTCTTTGGCTGCATCTCTCTGGCATCTTTCTAATGGTAACTGTCATTGCTGAAGACATGTTAGTGGTGAGAACGTGCCCAGGTCCCTCCTGTCACATCCCTGGGATGCCTGGGCAGGCTGGGCCACACCGGTGCTGCCTTTCCCCTTTTTCTGGCCCAAACAGGAGTTGTTGGACCCGATGATCTTAAAGGGTTTTTCCAACCTAAACGAGTCTGTTTTTTAACCCATCTCAATACTTCATCGTGTGTCGTGACTTGCTGTGCAATCCCCAGCAGGTTGCTCTCTGTGTTGGCTCTCCCTGTGGTGGTCCGGACTGTGTTGTCTGCTGGTTTTTAAGATATTTTCCCCCAAACCTGCTGTACTTTTTCATTTTCATTAGGCGGTTTTTCCTCATCTCCTTTTCAGAGGGAGATAGGACCTGCTCCAGTTCACATTTCCCATGCTGGCTTCGCAGCAATTTCTGAGCCACCAGTCGATTCAGTCATTACGGAGCAAGCCGAGCCGTATTGAGCCAGTTGCTTTCCTACGCGCTGAACTTATTGTATTCAAATATGTTGGAGTTATATCAGCAGCAGGCAGGGACTCTGCTGCCGTCAAATGCCAGCACAGCTGTATCCTGTGTAACCAGGGGAGTGTTCCTTCCCTGTAGTGCGTGCTCTAATTTCCCATTATTATTTCTTTAATAAGACTGATACTTACTGTACATCGCTCATTTGCTGCTAAAATTGGAGCCATTAGAGCAATAAGTGGCAATTACCTTCTGAGCGGCGTGGCGTGCGAACCCAGCGCGGTGCCTCCCCAGAGGAGGAGGCTGAAACCTGCCTCTCAGGAGCAAACTCCCGCGAGCGGCAGTGTAACGCCGGGTGGCTCTGTAGGGACAGCTGGGTGTCTGTCGGGGGTGCCCGGCATCCTCCGGAGGGAGGATTGCACCCATGGGTGCTGGGGGAGGACGCATCTGGCTTGATGTCCGTGGATAATGGGGATGAGGAGGGGTTGTGGCTCCGCACGTGCTGCTGAGTTATCTCGGGACATGTTCCCTATGTGGTGGTTGAGCTCCTCTGAGCAGCCCGTCCCCAGGGAGTGGCTTCTCTGCTGGAAAACAATCTCCATGCTGAAAAAAAATTAAAAAGGAAGATGTCTGGTAATTTAATCATATTAAGTGCTCCTAAAAATCACGTCTGTGCTGCACAACAGTATGCCAGAGGTCTCTGGAGGAGCAGATGCAGGAGGACCAGTGAAGATTTGGTGCAGAGAGATGGGGCAAAGGAGGGATTTCTGGAGGAGGGAGGGTGAGATGTGCCAGCAGGCAGGTCTGAGAGCCCTGTCCCCGCACGCTGCCCTGTCCTACACAGCCACAGCCCGGCCAGCGCTGCAGGACGCCGGCCCTTGCCCCCACAGGGGCAGCACTCTGTCCTCAATGCTGGCACGGATGAGCCCCACGGCCATGGCACGGGTCCCTTTGGCGCGGCGTGGGAGCGCAGGCGATGCCCCGCGTGCTAACGAGGAGGACCGGGAGCCACCGTTGGCGAGGACGGTCCCTACAGGCGGCTCCTCAGCGACAGCCGGGATGTCTGTGTTCATTATGCACATCCCTTTCATGCCGCCTTCATTATTCGCATGCTATCTAGTGTCATTAAGATATCAAGTTCATTTAGGTACATCCACATTGGCAGTTTAATTATGTCTGGGTACTACTCTGTATTTTATTCATGGACTATCTGGGGGCGGTTGTCAAACACAAGCCCGGGAGATAAAGGTTCGGTGGCTGCAGAATGCTAATGTCCTGCTGGTTCCCTTTTGACAAATACACATGCCAGTTATTACCAAACTGATTATTTCATTCATTAACACCACATACATCAGCTCCCTTCACCCGGTATTATTGTATACATTCATCTTTTCATAAACAATTACCTGACAAGGTTGGGAAAGGCAAGTACTGGGGAATTAATGCTCTGATGAGAAGTTCCTGGCGTGGGTTAGTAACAAGGTGCTGGGGGGTGTGGAATGCCCCGTTAGCGTGATCGCTTCATTAATCAAATTAGGGACAATAGCACGTCACATGTGTGCCATGTTTCCCAACAATACCGAACCCGTTCGCATTGTGCCGGGGGCTCAGCGGATGGGGCTCCCTGTCCATTTTGTGGTGATGGGGGAGATGAAATGAAAGCCAGGGGACCCGTCCGGAAGGCTTGGAAAGCATTCACCGCGGCCGGACCATGGTGTGCGTTTCTCATCTGCCCTTTTCTTTTTTGTTATTATTATTATTGTTGTTGTTGTGAGGAACATTTGCATGAGAACAGGTTCTTTGTTTATTGTTTGTGCCTTTTTTCCGGCTTCCACATATTGCTTTCCCGGAGCTGTAACCCTCCACAACAGCATTAGCAATGGTGGTGGGAATGATTAAGACACCGTGAACATGCAACCGTCTGGGGAACAAAACCCCACGGGTCTTCTTTCTACATTTTTTAACTATAAAAGGCTGGCAATGGAGGAAAAAAGTACAGGGAGACATGAACAGTGAAAAATAACCAAACTCATGAAATAAGTGATTCCTGCAGCTTTCTTAGAGATCGTGGTGAAACCCAACGGACAGGACTAGTGACGCTGCTCACCCAGCTGGAGGTTGCTCTCGCAGTCTGAATCTGCCACAGGTAGCATCCTCCAGCACGTTATGTCCAGAATTAACCCGCGTGGAAGGAATCAGACCCGGAGCTGCTCTCAGCGATTTCCCTTGAACACGCAGCCCACAAGGGTTCAGTGGATTGTTGGTCCCATATTTATTTCTTTAAACACATTGTACCCTCAACTGTTTCCACCGGCAAGCTCGCTCCCTCCGATACGGAGAAGGAGCAGCTGCAGGAGGCCACCAACACAGCCAGAATCAATTCAGCCTTTCACTCAAGCAGACACGCTCGGAAAGTAATGCTTCAGGGGTCACACTTCTGCACTACTCCAGCGCAGGATTTGCAAACTAAAGAAAGGATCCGAGTGAGATTTAAGTGCCTAACTCCCTTAGGCCCCTTTGAAAAAAGCCCCACTGGAATAACTAAGAAGCTTTCACTGTGCTTTTGCAAAAGCATTAATCCTCCTTGCTATCTCTGCAAGTCTCTTTGATCACACTTCAAAATCTTCATTCCAGGGGTCCTGTCTGGGCTTTCCAAAGTGGCTTAAGAGCAGACGTCTCGCTGCTTCTCAGGGAGACCTGGGCTCCCAAGACACAGAATCACTTTTCAAAGCCCCTCTGTGCGTGGCTCTCCGTATTGGGATGAAACGATGGTCCCGGCGGTGCTGCTGGCCTGCAAGGTGAGACCCCGTGCCCCAACCACGGGGCGCTGCCCGACTGTTGCGGTGCAGTGCTGGGCCATGGTGTCAGCATGGGCTTAGCCTGTTTTTCCTGCATTTTCCTACATTTTCCTGGAGGAGCATGATGAAAGAGGGAGCATGCCCAGACTGGGTTTCCTCCTCTGTGGATGCTGAGAAATGAAAGGGGAAGGAGGGTTGGTCTTGCTAAGCAAGGCAGCCCTGGAAAACGAGAGACTGGGGGTCATCCTCAGGAGCCAATCTGAAACACCCAGCCCGTGCCAGTTTGGTGCTGAGTGAGGAAGATGAGGCTTTATTGGCCTGGATCCAAATGACTCAAGTTGACTCATGAAGCTGAAGTCACTAATTGGTTTGGTTTTTTTTTCCATCCATTCATATTCTGGAGAGCACTTTTCTTTCTTTCTTTTTTTTTTTTTGTTTTACATTAATGAGCTGGACTCACTCTTAGAAACCTCGGTGTCACGCTAATCCCCAGGCAACAGCCTCCGCGTCCCCCCCCGCCTCCCCTGTGCAGCGACGTGAAGGTGAGCACGGTACAAACGTACGGACCAGTTGAACCTGAGCTGGATGCTGGGACTTCTTCTTCCTCCGCTTGCTGTACAATTTACTCATGAAATTTAGATCTGCTATCAACTAAAACTTCCTGAAATATGTCAGATGACTCTGTTTGATACCGGGTGAGACAGTGGTGCATTCCCTGGCAGGAGGTGGAATAGCTGAGCACAGAAAAAAGCTCTTAACGCGTGACCTTGTGAGCGGTGGCTAAAATCCCTTAATAGACTGCGGGGCTGGAGGAGGCCAGGGTGCGATTGCTCAGTGCAGTTTCTTTGGCACTAGCCCCTGCCTTGCCCAGAACTTGCAAATTAGGCTAGGAGGAATCTTTTTAAGCTTTCTGTTTTCTGGAGACTTTTGCCCTCTTTGCACTTGAGTGCTTTGCTCCAGGAATGAAAGTAGGGAGCCCTTTCCCAGCCATTAAAGTTTCATTTAGCAAAAGGACAAAGAATTGGCACGGGAAGGATGAAGAATGACTGCAAGGGTAAACTTGTGTGACTCCATATATTTTAGATCGCAGCCTGAGGTCAGGCTCCCTTTTTTGTAATACAGATAGAGGATCTTTTGGCCTTGCAGCAGGAGGAAATGTGTAGTGATATATAAAGAAGTCACTTCTCAGCATAATTTAAGAAACAACCTCTGTTCTCAAAAGCGGGGTCCTCTGAGGCGTCTGGCTCTTTCATAAAGCTCCCCGTTGATGTGCACACACGCACACACACACAACACTATACATGAAGCATCTCCAGCAGTACAGGGCATGTCAGTGTTTTTCCAAACTTAATAATCGCTGTTGAATCGTTTAGGACTCCACAACAATATCTTAGAGGGCGGATCCCTTTCTCTCTGCAGAGAAGGAAGAAAGTCCTTCTCCCCGCTCCCAACAAACCCCAGCAGTTGGGCTGTTAACCTGCAGGGGTGTCCGAAACTCCCCGAGAGCGGTTGTGTGGCCCAAGTGGGTCTCAGCCTGCTGCGTCCACTGCCTTTTTCAGATATTATCTCCCTACCTTGGGCTTCAGCTTCCTTAGTTTAACTAATTTAGTTCCTGCACTCACTAGGTCCTGATTTTTGATCTCTGAGATCTGGCGGGATTTCTCCAGAGGGAAGGAGGAACACCTTTTTTTCCCCAGTCACCTCCATTCAGTGGTTTTATGTGTACTTCCAATTTCCAGACAATATTTCGTTCCCCTTCACGTTGCCTGCAGCTTCTCAACCACCGCCCCTCTCTCCTGCTCCGGTTCCTGCCCTAGCTCCTCTCCCATCCTTCTTTTCTTCCATGGGAAGAACGCATGCATTACTGTGAGTGTGCGTGGCTGAAGGTGTGCGTGTGTGTGTGCGCCTAAGAAAAATGAGGCAGGCACGGAAAACAAGCAAATCACGTTATATATTGCAGGCAATAATGTAGCTCCCAGGGGACAGAGTTAATATAGTGAGAGACAAAGGAACAATAGACTTCGCTGGCCTGAGCGCTCACTTGATTGTGGCTTTTCTGGAATTATTCTTCCTCTGCATGAGTGGTGAATCGGGCCTTGGAGCTGATAAGAGATCAGGATGCGGTCCGGGGGCTGTGGTGGGGATGTGCATCGTTTTGTTTGGGAGCCCCCGTCGTACATAGCGCTCTTAGGGGGAGACTCTTGCTCTGCACAGGAGCCCCGCAGCACAAGGGATGGGGATTATTTTAAAGCTGGCTGTGATTTTTGTGGTTTGGAAAAACACGTCGCTGTCTGGGGGACTTTGTCCGGAGAGCTGTGTTGGTTTGCATTCCCATTTAGGGGTGGGTGCCGTTAGCAGTGTCGGGGAAGCAGCAGAGTCCCCGAGTTTTCGATGCAGAAAGAGGCATCAGGATGAAACCGCTGGCATTAACCGTGCAGGGTGCTCCCCCCTACGCCGCACCTGCGGCTTGGGGTGCTTGCAGGACACGACGGGGCTGTTAGTCCCCAGGTTTGCAGGCAGCTGAGCGGGGGGCGCAGGGCCAAGTTAAGGCAGAGGCTGTCGGGCTACATGACGGGGACGGCTTTCCTCACCAGCCCAGGCGGCAAGGAGCCTTCCAAACCAAAGCACTGCCGGCTTTTGGAAAAATCCCAGCCGGGACACTCTCCTGGGGGCTCCCCAAAGTTCCCTCTATGGAGGCAGCCAATGCTTTGAGATGTGCTTCAGACTTTCCTTCTTTCCTTCTTCTTTCCTCCCTTTCTCCATTTCTTCTTTTTCCTTCTTTCCTTCTCCTTCCTTCCCTTTTTTCTTTCTCTTCTCTATCTTCTTTCTTTTTTCTTTTCCTCTTTTCCTTCTTTATTTTCCTTTCTCTCTGTTTTTCTCTTTCTTTCTCTCTTCTGCTTTTTCTTTCTGTCTGTCTGTCTATCTTTCCACCTTTCTTAGACCTCAGCAAATTCCAGGAAGGCATCAGTTGTCTTTAACACCCAAAGGAAAAATCGAAGGGAAGGGTTCAATTACTCGCATGAAAAATGAGTCTCCTAACCGAGGTCTATCCATTTGCTAGTTGTGCTTGTTTTAAAACTGAATTATAGAGACTGCACATTTTTCTGGAGACAAATGCATTAATTTTTCTCAAAACAGACAAGAGGGAAGCAGAGGGAAAATAAGATAATAAGAGTTTCCACAGTGATTTATATGCCTTTGTGAAAAATAATGGGGGCAGACAGCAGCGCACACCGGCAGCCCGTGGGGGAAGTGGCAGGGCGGGTGGCAGGGACGACTGCAAGGAAAACTGCCAGAAGCCCAAGTAAGATTGTTGGTGTTAGATGATATAAGATCACTTTATGTCTCTGGCTGGCTTGAAAAATCTCTCTTTCTCTGTCTATATATACACACATAAAATATATGCCATATGATGCACTTAAAATCAGCACAGGCTATACTGTTTATACAGGAAAGGATTGTGTTTCTCGCCGACCTCTTCCCAGCCCTCCTTCTTCTGCCGAAGGATAAACTGGGACCTTTAGAAAACAAAGTGGTGGCTACAATTTTTAACAGATTTGCTCTTGCATATATTTATCTAGGGCAGGCAAGCCCTTCCCCAGGGCCGGCTGCCTGCACTCTCGGGCAAAAACCAGGGGGGTTGAGTTTATTTTTCTTTATCTGTTCACTTTGGTTTGATTTATATGCTAAAAAAGATATTTTTATTATAGTGCATAAATTGGGTTTCTTTATTGCTCATGAGAGCTGTTTTCCAAAATTGGACTATTTATATAGTACACTGATTGCAGAGTATTTCCAATCTTAACGTCTAACTGTAGGGGATTAAAAAAAATACACCAAATCGTATTTTTAAAAAACTACAACCTCTTTTTAAGTAAGATGAAATGAGTAACCTTTTCTTGAGAAGATGTTGTGGCACTCAGCGGCTCCCAGGAAATCATCTCGTTTTAGCAAGTAAAGGCTTTTGGTGGGAACGGGAGACTCGAAGGCATTGAAGCAGTTTTGCGGTTTGCCCATTGGTGTCATCCACGGGAAACACATCCGGGAGGCCAAAGGCCACCGGGGCTGTAGTACCTACGCTGATGGTTCTCTCCAATTACTTATAGGAATGATTCAATGAGTTTATTCCCCGTTGGTTTCTGAGTAGAAAATCCTGTGGTGTTCAGATGGATAAGAGAACAGAGGGAGGCTGGAAGTGATGCTTTAAAGCAAAACCTAAAGCTGTTCCAGGGCAGATGGTTAATTGTATGGTTCAATTTATTTGCCTAATGCAAATCACGTGCCGTTTGACCATGGCGCCGGGGGAACCAGATTCCTGTTTGTTTTGCTAAAAACTGGGCTGAGATCTCACTGTATCCTCTGCAGCTCCCACGTGAAGCTCCCCTGCAGCGAGAAGGCTTTGTGGTCCGCAGCAGAGGATCACCGTATCTCCAGGGGTGGTGGAGAGGAGAAACGTCAGCTCCCACGGAGAAGGGCTGGGATGGCAATGAGCCGCCAACACTGTGTTGGTTTGTAGGGTTCAGCCTCCCATCTTCATGGCTCCAGGCCCGTGAAGGTGCTTTAGTGGATGGCAGCATCCCTTTCTCCCATCCCCAAACCAGGCACTGGGGTATGTCTGTGGGTCTGGGCCCTCTGGCCCCCCCAGTCCCCTCCGGCCTCGGACCAGGAGGGCATTTCGAGGGGTTCCCAACTTCCCAAATGGGCCTAATTGAAGCCTAAAGAGATTTTTCACAGATTCATGGCTTTTCAAAGGAGAAATTTACATATTAATAAGAAGCTGTTCAGACTGATTGGCTTAATGTGTTTGGGGTAAGTATAATTAAATGTCAAGGGAAATATATCATGAAGTAATGAAGCTGAAGCTAATTTATCAAAAAATGAGTCCTAGAGAGGGAGACATTTCCAATAATAAACAGTTCTTTAACCTTCCTCTTTAAGGTGATTTGCTTAGTCAGGGCTGAAATGTGTGGTCTTGAAGATCCTCGAGTGAGAGAGACGGTTACAGGTTTGGGGGTTGAGGTTTTTCCATGTTCTCCCTCATACAAACCCCTCTGCCCTGGCACCCCAAGGCTGAGCCCATCGAGAGGGTTCACCCGGGACAAGGAAGGGGAAGGTGCAGCTCTGGTCCCTCTGAGGCCACCCAGCAGAGCCTGGGAGGATGTTTGGGGGGATACACACGTGTCAGACTTCAGGGGTGCCCTTAGGGAAGAAGAAAAGGCTTGAGGTTTAATTATATCAGATGCTGGGTCACTTATGCCATTTTTTTTCTCATCTCTCAGTCTTTTCTCTTTACTCCGTAAGCTTTTCAGAGCACGTGCCATCTCCTGCTCCGTTCACGTACTATCTGGGGATAAAGATCAGCCCATACAGGCACAGCTTTAATACGAACAAAAAATGCAGTGCACATTCAGAATTGCGATGCAGGTCCCAAAACTGGTTATTTTAACATCCAAATTGAGGAGGGTGAGGTCAAGGCCGAAGGCCATGCCGGTCCCTACGAAGGCTGTGGCTCTTCCGCATCCTTCTGTGTGATGGGAGGAGGTTGTGAGCTCCCTCCCCACAGCGCAGCTGTGCAGTGGGTAAATGGCCATGCACTTTTCAGCAAACCTGCTGCTTTGGGTGAGTGCTGGGTTCACAGGATTCATCTCCAGCCGTGCACTGACTGTCCTCTGCCACCCGCCTCCAGCGGTGACTTACTCCCCCGCGCAGTGGGAGTGGGACTGGGAGCTCTTGGTTTGCACTTCGTGCACTTGCAAGGGAGAAAGGCAGGGTGCAAGGCTGTAAAAGGATCGTGCCCATCGTCTCAGCTGGAAAATCCTCCTTTCGCATAATACGGCATAGAGGGGAATCAGCAGGTTGCAGAATGATAGAGGCATTTGTAGAAGAGAGCAGAACTCGTGTCCATTTTCATTAAGAGGCACCACAGGTACAACAAAAAACAGCACCAAAAAGCCAACAGAACCAGCCACCTGAAGACTGAATTTACCGAAGCAAATCCATCCGGGAAATGACGAATCACTTTTCATTTGGGAGCTACGTTGGAAATATGATGAAAGCACTGTGGGCCTGATTTATGCCCTTGTAAGAATTAGCTGGTGCTGCAGGGATTTGGTAAACGGCTCATGCCCTATGCTTGGACCCTGACCGCTGCCGGGGTTAGGCTTTCACCAGCCTAACCTTCCCACCAGGGAAGGTTAGGCTTTACGTGGTGCTGGAGAGACCACTGAGGTGTAAAAACATGAGGGATCCCCTGACCGCTGTCGGGGTTAGGCTTTTACCACCCTCACCTTCCCACCAGGGAAGGTTAGGCTTTACGTGGTGCTGGAGAGACCACTGAGGTGTAAAAACATGAGGGATCAAAAAAATACATGTCAGTGCCAGAGGGGATGAGCGCTGGGTCCAGGACTGCTGAGGAAGGGCAGGGTTTGTGCTCCCCGGTGCATGGCATACCCCAAAACTGCACTCACTAAAGCTGCTGGGAGTGCTTGAGAGGAGCTCTAAGGCTGGGTTAAAGGGCAGGCTTGTGGCCAGGCCAAAGGGGAACCGCTGCAGGACTCCTCGGCGGCAGAGATGGCTGATGAAGCCATCCCCAAGCCCAGCAGAGAAAGCTCCTTTAGATGGTGCCTGTGGTGTCTCCATTCCCATACAAAGGACAGAGACATGGTGAAGGGGTCTATGGCCAAGGGCTCCATAGCAGGGATTTGCCAGCTGGGATTTACCAGCGATGCCACCGGGCAGGACCCAGAATCCTCCCAGACAGATGCAGAAATGTGCCACAATGACTTGGCTTTTTAGCCATTGGAAAGAAAACAACTAAAAACCGCCCCTTTTCCAACTCCCAGCTGGTGAGCCTGGAAGAAGCGGCGGTGCCACCCATGATTGCCTCAGCTCCAATGAGTTTCTTGTTCCAGCAAAGAAAATCAATGGCTTGCACGGCTAATGGCATCAGAGAGTTTCTGCTTGTCGATAGCACTTAGGCACTGGCGGTCTCCAGGAGATGTGCCTCCCAGCACAGCAGATTTTCGGGAGCCTCTCGGCACGGTTCCTTCTCCCAGACCAGTCATGGGATGCCAGGACAGCGGCATCGCCTGATGCCACCGGCATCACCTTCGCTAGGAGCCAGGAGGCCACCGGCCGCCTGCCTGAGCACAGGGCTCCCCGCTTACTTGCTGCCCTCAAAGCAGCAGCTCTGCCTGTCAATAATCAGAACAATTAGGCAGAAGGCTTGTACGTTGTAATTAGCTCTGATCAGCGCAATCTCCCTTCCCTGGGTGGGGGGGGCAGCAAGGCAGGAGCCGAGCACTGAAAGCACAGCGGGGGGACAGTGCTGTTGAGCAAAGGTTCCCGCGCAGCTCATCTCTGCGTGCAAATGCTCCCCTGCCCCTTCGAAACACCCCACAGCCCCATCGCTCCGGGGCCGGGGAGGCCGATGCGAAGTTACACATGTGCCTGCTCGTATGGGTGGCTCTCGGGGGCAGAATGAACCCCTTGTCTTGGGGACACTGCCGCTTCCTGCCGGGTCACCTCGGCCCCGGGTCTGCGGGGTGGCAGCCGCCCTGCCCTTGGCCAGGGATTGTTCCTGCTCTTCCTGAGCAAGGTCACGGCCCCGAGATCTGGAAGGAGAGTATCTACCTGCAGAGGTATCAGCAATGGCCCGTACAAGCAAGCCACTTTCTCCATGGCCTTTCTTTGATGGGTTTCCCAGCTCCTCAGGAAGGAGAAGGCTTCCTGGCTGTGACCTCGGGACGGGGTGACACCGGCTGTTGCTCCCATGGACATGGCACTGACAGCTTAGCGTCCAAGTCCCTGTTCTGGAGGCAGTGAGATTGCTGGAGTGGTTTTTCTTAAACACTGAAGTGGTTAAACTCGCTGGTGGCAGGGAGCAGAGCTGCCCATGGTGCTCGGCATGCAGCAGGGGTGCAACTGGGGGGTGGGGAGTGGGGGTGGGGGTGTCTGCTGAGGA
>NW_008824010.1:827119-837833 GCF_000699105.1 Pygoscelis adeliae
GGGGGTTGGGATGGGGACAGGGCATACGCCCGGGGGTCCGTGTGTCTCTGCGGGCTGCAGTTTAGGCAGAGGTTTGCACCTTGGGTGCTGGCTGCATCCCGTGTCGGGCTGTCAGCCGTCTCCTAAACTTCAGAGGGAGCTTAGCTGAAAGGAGAGGAGGGAGGGATGAGAAGGCAGCTCGGCTGATAAGATGCTGCTTGACAAATACAGCGTGGAAACAGATGCTACCGGCTGCAGATGTAATGAGATACATGAATACCGAGACTTGCTCAAATAAACGCCGGCATCCACCATAAGGACGAGCTCGGGAACTCCCGACAACGCTAACGGTGCACCAGCAGCAAGCACAGAGCAGGCTGATTTGGGGGGCGGGGAGGAGAGGCCCTGCCTCTGTGAGAGCATTTTATTCAGGAAGGTGGCATATTAACGGTGTGCCACGTTTATTCCCTGCAGCGATGCCTGCGGCCAGGGCTGTGCCTGCAGCACCCAGCAGTGACCGTCCCTGCAGCCCGGGCTCCGGTGCAGGTGAAGGTGCCTGCATTCAGGGCTGGCTGCCTGCCACCAGGTCTGTTTTGGGGGGTATTTTCTAAGTGCCTAAAAGTGGTGATACGCCCCGTGTACTTTGAGAACTGCCCTTTCATCCCAGCACAGCTCAACACAACAAGGCCCTGTTTTCATGTATGCTTTGATTGTAAATCCCTCTGGAGTCTTGGGGATAGTAAAAAACCTGTGTCCTGGGAGGGACCTTGCTGAGCCAAGGTGGCAGGAGGCTCCTCAGCACATCTCGGGGAGCAAATAACCCAGGGACCATTTACCCCTTGTAGAAATGAAGCAGTCCTGCCGTCTTTCCGACCACGGCCAAGGGAACGGAACCACGGTTATCCCAGTGGGTGATGCACTCATCCTGCATGGTTTGCAGGGGTTCAGTGGGGACAGAAGAGCAGAGCCAGAAGAAAACCCAAGGCCCCTGACTCCACTGCAGTTGCTTTGCGAGGGTGCAGGTGTCCTCTGGAAGATGACAGTTGTGTTGTAGATCCCCCCAAATAACACTTAGATTTTCCTGTTATCTTTACCCAGAGGATGGGTAGGGATGGGAGACACCCGCGGTCTTCGTTGTCGCCTCCCAGGGCCATTCCTGCCTCTTACTTTGCTCCAACCTCAGCCCAGTCCATCCTCCATTAAAACCAATGGCAAGAGTCTCCCTTTGATATAACGTCAGTTGGGCTGGATTTTACACCCAGCAATGCAGTGAGTGATTTTCTTTTTTTCCTTCCAGACCTCTCTGATCTTTTGCCACTTTCCTTTCAGCTTCCTCAGTCCCACAGCTTTTCTTGGAGGTTTTTTTTTTAAAATTTTTAACAGATTCTTGAAGTGCATCTTTCCATTTATTGATTTCACCTGACATCTAAAGGAGGGCAAAGCAGGAGGCTCAACTAACTCTGACATGCCCTCACAGCTCATCAAAGCAAATTTAGAGCCTTGCTAGAGCTGCCAGGGCAGCACAGCCCCTGGGCTGAGACACCGGCCTCATAGGAGGGACACATTCATCTCTTTAGCCAGCAGTTTTTAATTTACATATGCATACATGCTACTGGTTACATCAAGTTATCATTCTTGCCAGAGCATCTTTCTTTTCAATCGTCTCCTGTACACACTGTAATGGTACTTCTGGGAGTGTGGGCACGAGGGTGGGGGAAAAGCAACCACTTGTGATAGCAGGTTTTGATTTTTTTTTTAGAAATTCCTGTTGCAGAGTCACTGCTTAAAATGATCTGGAATAAAAAGAGAAATGGGGGCTGGGGGGAGGAGAAGGCAACTTGCTGGTGGCTGCAGTAGCACAGGGAGCAATGCACACCGCTTCGGGGGCATGAGGCTGCATCAAGCCGCGGTGCTTGCTCTGCCTCAGTTTCCCCATCCTCCTCGTTCAATAGCTTCATGCTGGAGAAGGCTCCATATTTCCCCCAGGACTGCCAGCTGTGTTACATCCACACTTGTGCCCTGTCCCAGAGACAGAAATTCTGGCAGCATTTCTATGAAGTGAGAGGTGAAATAGGCCCCCTCGGACAGTTAATTATCCCTCTCTGCTCCATTCTTCTAGCCTTGCCATAGCATCCGTAACAGTCACTTGACATACAGAAGGCAGCACACAAGGGAGAGAGGCAGACAATGCCATCAAGTGGGACTAAAGGGCACGAGAATGCCAGCGCCCATCTCATTTGCTGCTTGTTTTTTTGGGTGGTTGATGGAGGGGGGTTCCCCTCAAGCCTTGAACACTGCTGGCTCCCAGAGATGAAAGGAATGTATTTTTTTCTCCTCCTTCTCTTCTTCCTCCCATACACAAAGACCAGATAATTTTGCACGAACAAGCCAATTTCATTTGTAACCATGCTGTTGCTTCGTGGTGCAAAGGAAGGACTCGGGATGGGTGGTTCCTGGTGGGAGAGTGTCCGATCCTCCCCGTGACCCCGTGTTACATTTCTGGGAGCAGATTTGGCTCTTCCTTGCCAGAAAGGCTCTTCCGTGGGATGCAAGGTCCCACAGCTGACTGCAGAGCTGTTGGGCTCTTTCAGAAAGAGCAGCATTTCTTTGATACGGTTTTTCCTGCGATGACCTCTTCGGTGGCACTTCCTTAATAACAACACTTGCCATCACAAGAGACTTCCTTTCCCACCGCTGCTGTGGGCTGGGGCGCTCCAAACCCCAGCCAAACCCTGGCCGTTGAGTCTGGAGCAAAAGCAAACTGCATCTGGTTTAAGCTGAGCAAGGCAAAAAGTAACGGAGGGCAGGTTTCTTCTTTGAAGATTGCTCTAAGGTGTTTATTATCCCGTTCAGTGGCAGCTCACCTAGAGCCATGGAAACATCCCGGTGAGCCTCCTTGGATTCTCTAATACCTTCCCCGGGGGCTTTCCTTCCCCACCATTTCTTTGTGTGTATCCCACTGCTTGGACCCGTAGTTTAGACTTGTGGCTCAGATGGTAAAGGTACCTGGAGGCTGGAGCAAGGTGCTCCTCAGCCCAGGCTGTCCGGGGAAGGTGTCTTGGGGTGCAGGGTGGGGGTAAGCAACGCCCTTCTGCATCTGCTGTGTCTCATAACCCCGCTGCAACTTGCAGGCTGTGTAACGGAAAGGTCCTGATAGCTAAAATCACCAGCGTCTTCATGTCTTTGTACCTTTGGGAAGGCCCAGCTCTGTGTAAACAGGCTGCGCGAAACTCCAGCTTCACATTTCTCCTTCATTCCCATCCTTTATCCAGCGGATAGTTCCTGGCCTGCGTGCCCTTTCGGGGCTGTGGCCAGGTCAGTGGGAACGCGGCCAAAGATAAGGGTAAACATCGGCATGCCAGAGGAGGCTCTGCAGCGGCAGCTCCTCCTTCGCTGCCTCTGTGCTGCTGCAAACACGTGGGGAGAGCACTAAGTCAGCCCAGCAGCATGCTGGAGGGGTCCAGGGACATGAGCGATGTCCCCAAGCTGTCACTGCCATGCAGATGCCCCAGCTGCGGGTGTTTCTACATCTCAGGTCTTGGTTGATGGTGGTTTTGCACTTTCAGGCTATATGTCTGCCGTGTTTGCTGGGGTGTTTCCTTACCCGCTCTGCTCGCCCCTCCTGCACCGAGCGAAGCGGTGACTGCCCCAGGAATGGGCTGAGCGTGTGCCCACATCTCAGCCACCCCTAGTTTGCTGGTGCTGCGAGCAGGACATCAGCATTTGGTGAGATCTTTCTCCTTTGCTGCTCATTTGCCTTGGGTTGTTCCCTGCTCCGGCACCGACGAGCTGCGTTGCTGCAAGCTTCAAACGCCTGTGCTGGGCCAAACCTGTTCTCTGCATCCTCCTCAGTTATATTGCAATTGCCATTTCAGGCAGTGCAGAGACTCACTTTTCTGCTGCAGATGAGCTTGAGGTAGATCTGGCCGTGGACTCAGATGGAGAAGGGTGTGCAAGACCATGCAGCTGAGGCGCTGCCTCGATGCAGGGCAGTGCTGACCCTGGCAGCACAGCCATCCTTCCTCTCTATGGCATCAGGCTGGCACACCTTGTTCTGGATGATTATTTCAATCCCCCCAGCTCTGATTGATAGACTGATTATTTAAAAAGTGTCATACTAGGACTGCCAGGGAGAAGGCACTCACCTGGGGTTAAAAGGAGATGAGTCCTGCCCTTAGCACATGACTGGGGCAGGTTTTACTAGAGGCCAGAGAGCACATGGGGCTGATCGCTGTAACCACAGCAGCTTTATTTATCGCTCTGGGTTGTGATGGTGTGAGGCCTGGTGAAGAGCTGCCCTTATCTGCCGACTTCAGCCTCCCTCCGGCAGAGAGCTGGACTAGATTTATGTGGGAAAGCCTTGCAGCAAGTCCATCCACACTGCTTTTAATGCCTTGCACGCTGTGAAGGAGCCCAGGAGGTCCTGAGCAGGACATGGCTTGGTCCAGCTGGGAGCAAAGCAGCAGGTGGATGTCACACAGCAGGCTCACCTTGAGTTTTCTGGACCCAACACCAGGAGCAGCCCCCACCTCTGCGGGAAACACAGCGGCACGGGGCTGCCTCTCCTACGTGAAACAGGCTGTCCCCTCCCAAAAATATTTCTGGAACCACCAATGATGCTTGTCTCACTAATCATCTTGCTGCTTTGAGGCGGTGAGACAACAGCACAAGTTGGCTGAGGCAAAACAGCTGCTTTAACCCATTTCCCATCCCCTGATGGAGCTTGGGGGGGGTGGGGTGGTACCCAGTGTGGGCTGGTGGCAAACTCCACCAGCACGTATCATTGCATCCATTCCTCCAAGCTGAATTTCCAGAAAGACTCAACCCTTGTGTGCTCAGTCTTGTAAGGAGGGAGCCCGATATGTTATTCTGGTTTCTTGACCTAAAGTGATGCTTATTTCCCCAGAGTTGTGCTCTTGCTAAGAACAGGGACTTGAGATTGGGTGGCCTCTCTGTGGACTCTGATCTCCGGGGTTGAGCCAATACCCTGCTTGCCCTGGGAAACTCAAAGTCAAGCTTTTTAAAGGCATCATTGTACCGTCAATACAGAGATATAAAAGCCATAACAAACATGACACCAAAGATCAGTTCCCACACCAGGAGTGTCTGAGGGTTGGGAGACTGTTACTGGGACGTCGTTATGGGACCCCAGCACTAAAGTGCCGACGTCAAGGACTGGCACACCAGGGTGCATCAGGAAATCCCAGAGCAGCACCGCGTGCGTCGCTGGGACCTGTAACCACCTGGTGCTCAGCCCTTGCACAGCATCACCCCCCAGCCTGGCCCTCCGAGGCAGCCGACCCTGCAGCTGCGCCTCTCCCACCCTGGCTGGGTGCTGGAGGGTTTGCTGCAGCGGCTCTGAGGGAAGACAAATCCAAACCATTGCATTACCAAAGTGAAGTCCCCCAAAGCCCATTGGGGTGGGGAAGGGGCCACAACCCCCCCTGTGAGCAGCAGCCCCGTGAGCTACCTCCGGGGGCTTTGGCCAGACACAGGAATAGCCGTCTCGGACACCGCTGCTGGGAAGAAAGTACGGACCTAGAAAAGGCCAGATATGAATATGCATGCATAGCCAAAATGCTCCCTTTGAGGAAAGTCTTCCTCCCCTATTAAGTAATTAAATAAAGCCCCGAGCTCTACTAAAATTAAAATAACAGAATCCATTTATTCTGGCAGGGCCCACTGGTGGCTGCTCTTGCCAAAAACATTTTTGTGGTTCTTGTCTTTTCAAGTGGCTCTTTTGCAATAAAACCCAGATGCCATTAGTCCAGGGAGGCCTCCAGGCAACTGTTTACGTCCATGAAAGATGCCCTTTGTAATTAATGAATCTCCCAAAAGCTGTGGTAGCACATTCCCCGTGGCTCCCAGCGTGTCCCTGCCCGCCGGCCCTGGCAGTGGAGGTGCGTGCTCATTCCTGGGCACCGAAGAAAGCTTTTGTGTTGCAGCCTCGCCACGAAAGGGGTTACTGTCCTCCTTGGGAAGACACAGCGGAGATTTCAACACTTATCAAAACACAAACAGAAGTCAGCTCGCCTTCCCGCTGCCCTCGCCCCGCTGCTGCTTCAGCGGCTGCTGCTCTTGCTCAACAGCAAATTGCAGTTGCAGGAGGCTGTGTTACCGGGGCAGGGATCAGCTGGGGACCGAGCCGGCAGGTGGCGGGGAAGGGGGGGGATTACAACCTGGTTCCTGCGCCCTTTCAGGGGTTCAGGTGCTTCCAGGTGACCCAGTCGTTGCAGGGTTTCCAAACCAGAGGGCAACAACACCTGAGAAATGTGGGCTTGGTGCGCACGGGGGGGGAAAGATGATTCTTGAGACTGTCCTGAGCAAAAAAACATATGAACAGCTGCACTGGGCCAGAGCAAAGAGCCGTCCAGCCCAGTGCTTTCTTCCAGATGGTGGCTGGTATCAGGTATCTACAGAAGAGTGCGCAAAAGCTGGTGGTTTGTAGGGCTCCTTCTCCCATTATCTCCTCCCAGCTGTGGGCAATAGGGGTTGGGGACTCCCTAGGGCTGAAGTGGCTCTGGGACTCTCACATTTCATTGCCACCAACTCATTTTATCCACCATGAATTTGGCCAGCCTGTTTCTGAACCATTTACGCTTTTGGCCTTTGCAGCGTCAGGTGATGGCAAATCCCACTGTAGAATTATGTGTCTGCTCGGCAAAGGCCATCCTCATGCTGGTTTTCAACCCATCTCCATCCTTAGCATCAGCAGTGATTACCTTTATGTCTTCACATCCTTCAGGATGTGCGAGAGCTCTCTCATACCCCTCAGCTTGTTTATTCTCCAGCCTGAATGTCCCTAATTCAGGGATTTTTCCCCTGAACAGAAACCCTCAGCAAAGACCAGCAAACATTTTGCTTCTCTAGGACCATATCTTTGCTCAGCCTCTATGTAATGTGGTTGCAAATGGAAAGAATTGCTTCAGGAAGGGTCAGTCCTCGCTGCCTCATTTGTAACATAACGACTCAGCCTGGGGTTTGGTTGTTATTGGTGTTTTAGCTGTTGTTGGCTTTTCATTGTTGCTTTTTTGATAGATGAGTTTAATTTTGCTGGCATATTGCACAGGTTTGCAAACCAGATGTTGCTGCTGCAAGACTGTAACAGTAACGCAGGCAGGGAGCAGTTCATCACAGCACGTGGGTGTCGCAACCGTGGCGAGGTCAAAGACGAGGGGTCAGGGCGTGAGGGGGATGCAGGTCCCTGCTCCTCGGGACCCGGGGCCGCAGTTGCCATGAGAACTGCTGGTGGCACGGCGGTGAACCAAGCCAGCGCTGCAGCCACCTCCCATCCATCTCCCATTCCCCCGGGGAAGGACCGGACCGTTGGCAGGAGACCAAGCTGCAGAGAGGAAAACTCTGCTGAGAGCCTGGAAGGAGGGATGGGTTTGTGTAACCAAATGATGATGGTGTGAATCACTGGTGTTTTGCAGATGCTCGCTGCTGTCCGGGGGTGATATACGGGGTGATGTGAATGTGAGGGGATGGGAAGTGGTGTGGCAGGCAAGGGGGGGTGAGGAGAGGAGCTGGGAGCACCCAGGAGGAGCAAACGGCTGCTCATATGGCTCCTACACCTTCCTGGCTTGCCGCCTTTAACACGGAGGAGCTCAGGTTATCCTGCGGCCAAATCCTGCAGTCCTTTAGCAAATCATACCCAAGGCCTGGCCCAGGAGGGCTTTGAACTCTCAAGGGGACCACGGAGCAGGATGCACCCTGGCACGAGCCCCAGGCCCCTTCCCGTTCCCGGCTGGGAGAGCTTCCCGAAGCAGCCTGCGTGTAGGATTTCTTTGGGTGGAAGAAGGAAATCGCTGAGGTCAGGGGGCTGATATTGCACATTTTTATGTGACATCAGCTTGCTGCCACCTTGAAAATACCGAAAGATGGAGACTTACATCCTGGCCCTTGAAAATCCCTTGTGCCCTGCAGGAAGGGAGTGTTGTTACTCCAGAAATTCACTGTTATTCCAGGGAATTTAAGCCAATGTGCAGGAAACCCCAGTGTGGGCAGGGAGGAATTTAAAGGGATAGGACATTAGGACTGTAGAGATGTGCTCTGTTCTTACAGTGCCATTGCAAGAAGGGAGGCGGGATGCCCCTCAAGAAGCCCCTTAGAGGCCTTGAATAGGCAAAATAAGTTTATGTCTAATTCTAGGTAAACAGGCAGCCAAAGGAAGTGGGAAATCAGGAGTGTGTTTAGATGCTTTGCGGAATCAGAGCCTCCTGACTGTCCGCGCAAGGGGTAAAGCAAGCTGGGCTGGAGGCGTGAGGCTCAGGAGCATCCTGCCTTTGGTGCCCGGGTCATCCCCGGAGCACTGCCTGCGCTCAGCTCCCCCCACCCCACCCGGGGGCATTCGGCGCTAACGTGTCCCTCTCTCCTCCTCTCTCAGGGACCTCATGCCCAGGACCCTGGAGGGGCAGATCACCATGGAGAAGACCCCCAGCTACTTTGTCACCAAGGAGGCCCCAGCCCGCATCTCCTCCATGTCCAAGGGCACCAAGCTCATTGTGGTGGTGCGGGACCCCGTGACCAGAGCCATCTCGGACTACACCCAGACGCTCTCCAAGAAGCCTGATATCCCCACCTTTGAGAGCCTGACCTTCAAAAACAGGACTACGGGCCTGATCGACACCTCGTGGAGCGCCATCCAGATTGGCATCTACGCCAAGCACCTGGAGAACTGGCTCCTCTACTTCCCCATCGGGCAGATCCTCTTTGTCAGCGGGGAGAGGCTGATCAGCGACCCCGCGGGGGAGCTGGGCAGGGTCCAGGACTTTCTGGGCCTCAAGAGGATCATCACCGACAAACACTTCTACTTCAACAAAACCAAGGGGTTCCCGTGCCTGAAGAAGGCGGAAGGCAGCAGCAAACCCCACTGCCTGGGGAAGACGAAAGGCAGGACCCACCCCGACATAGACCAGGAGGTGGTGCAGAGACTGCGGGACTTCTACCGGCCCTTCAACATGAAGTTCTACCAGATGACGGGGCAGGACTTTGGCTGGGACTGAGGCTGAAAAAAATAATTTAAGAAAAGGAAAATATAATATAATATATATTTTTTTTACATATCAGTAGAGAGGGGGGAAATACAGAAAAAAAAATAGTTGTGCTGAAACATGGTTTGTTCTTTTTTTCTTCTGACACTGCTTTGTTTTCTTTCTTCTCTCAGAGGTGAGGTGATGTGTCCGACCAGAAAAGGAGGCTGTGAACAGCAATCTGGTCCTATGGACATCACCTGCAGCCCAAGGTTTAGCACCGTCTCTGTAAGAAAAAAGCAGGTGCAAAGTTTTATATGTCCTCATGTCCACCTCCAGAAGTGACAGGGGTGCTTGAGGGAGCTCAGAGCCTTCCTGGAAGGTCAGCCAGATTTTGGCTTGCAAATGCCATTTTAGACCAGCCCTCATCACTTTTGACAATGAAACAAAAGAGGCTTAATATCTAATTTGGCTTTCAAAACCTTACCTTAGGGGATTTTTTTATTGCATGAAACCTTTGGTGAAATTTTTGGAATTTATGCAATTTTTGTTTGACTCTTGCCCCCCTCTAAATCAAGCTCTTTTCATCAACCAAACTTATTTTTCATCTTATAGAAGCCAAAACCAATATTCCTTTGTTTTGTTTTGAGACAAAACAATTTTGGTAGCCAAAAGTGAAAGAAAACAAATGATTCTTTTGACTGTATGATGAAAACTGCCAGGTAGTCAAAAGGCCTCATTCACAGGAGTTGGCTCTAAACCAGTGTTCCCCATTGCCAGCAACGTGCACCCCTTTTGCTATGCTGACAGCAGAGCGCTTTTCCCAGGGGGGCCCATCTGAAGGGATTTGGGTGATGGCCAAGGAAGGTCCATACTGAGATGATGCTCCTGGTACACCTGTCTTGAAGGTGATGGGGGACCCACCATCCCACCACTCGTATGTAGGAAGCAAGTTCACAGTGTCTGCTGGATGCTATTTAAGCCATAATGAAGAATGTTTTAAGTTGGGCCAGTCTTAAAACAGTGGAGAAAGGGTTGTTTGGGGGAAAAAAATGAACAAAAATCACGTCCAGAAAGGGAAGAGAATGAGGAGAAGATGACGGAAGTTTTCTTGTCTTTTCCTAAAGGAGAACCGAGGGGGAAGCAGGAGCAAGAGCATTAGTTCTGCAGGGCTTTAAAAATTGTCAGGCAAAACGAATCTCCTGTTTGCAATAACCCGGAGCTTTAAATTCTTTGCTTTGATCCTTATCACCTTTTTTGGCTGGTAGAAATGTCTCAGCAACAGAAATCTATTAGTGAAGCAGGATCTTGTATTACCATGGGCTCATTTACCTGCTGGCTCTTTATCTGCAGCATTTTCTGGACTATCGGAGCACCTAATTATCGCTTGGTGCTGTATAAACACAACACGATGATGCTCCCTCTCCTGAGTCTAACTTTAAAAAGTCCCTGACGGGGTAAAACAAAGTGGGGGATCTGGTTAGGAAGAAGCTTGGGGACCAAGCTTGCTGGCTGCCTACACACCGGCCAAGATCTTAATAAAATCACAGCAGAGCAGAGATTTCAAGGAGTCCAAAGAGAATTGTATCTGAAATTACAGTTTAACACAAGAGGGAGTCATCTCCTCCTTGGGCTGTCCTGCTTGGCAGGTTAGGAGAACAGCTTGGTACCTGCTCAACTTCATGGCAGCAAGTTCCACTGCAGGAGTTGAGCCACATTCCCTCCTGGCTGCCCTGAGCCTCCTCTTTCCTTCCCATCCCTAC
>NW_008824010.1:837843-841050 GCF_000699105.1 Pygoscelis adeliae
CCTACACGCCTCCCTCCGTTCCCAAGGATGCAGTGTCCTGGGACCTTCCTATCCCCTGAAGACAAAAACCCACCTGGTTTTGCATGCAAGGCCCATTTCCCAAAGTAATTAAAATGATTTCATTAGTGTTGTGAGGCCCCAGGACTTTCTCCCACCATTGTCACCTCAAAGCCTTACCTGAGCTCAGGTTTCCGTGCTCTGGCTGGTGGAGCGGTGGCGATGGGCTGGCGGCACCAAAGCCGGGCTGTGCTCAGCAGTCTGTCCTGGCATGGCACGGCTCCATGCCACCCTTGCTGCCTCCACTGACACCTTCACCCCCTTCCCAGCATTTCTTGTTCCAGTGTGTCCCATTTTAAGCCCCTTTTTGGCAACGTCCTGTGCCACATCTGGGTAAACGTTTTACGTAATTGCCTTCTGCAAACACTTTACAGCAGAAAGGCAGATGAGGGATCACACAGACCCCCAACAGCCCTTTCTCTCATCTGCCTCTGTTCAGCCCCTCAACGTTCATGCAAGAGATGACATGAGAAAATCAGACATGGTCAAGCAGCTTTGGCTTCATGGGGTCATGGTCCCTCCCAGCGTCTCTGCAGCTCATTGCTGGAGCTCCAAGCTCCCAAATCAGAAGAAGCTGGAAGAGTGTTGGGCTCTTGGTAGTGGTCTCCCCAAAGTGCCACTGAGGACAAGGAGCAATCTGCTCTCTGCCCGTTCTGGCCAGATCAAGGGGGAATGGGCTTAAGGTGTAGCCAAAAGGATGGGGGTTAATTATTGGGAAAACCTTTCTAACAGCAAGGCTTGTTGGGGCAGGAATGGGAGATGGCCACCATCCCTCCCGCACTGTCCTCTTCCATCCAAGTGCAAAAGCCAAGCTGGCGGCAAGGACAAGGCGTCACTCGCTCACGGGCACAACTGAACAGTGCCAACACTACCGAGGCACAAAATCTGAGGTTTTCCAAGCTGAAAAGAAGATTTAAGCATGTAGTTTCTTTGGTATTTCAAGGAGAGTTAAGGTTGGGCTCATCTGTACATGCCTTTGACAAGTATAAATACCACTTAAGAGTATGATTTTAAAAAATCAATATAATTATATTGCTATTGTCTCTTATACAGTCACATTTAGACTAGTATACAGCAGCTTTATAGTGCTACAGATTGTTCTTCCGTATTGAACTAGCTATAGCAATATAAAGCACCTTCATACAAATGAGTTTCTACAACCGCCACCAAGTCACGGTCATTAAATCAGTATAGCTTCGGTGTGTACACAAGCCTAACTATCATACGTGCCTTTAAAGAACTCTTCCCAGCACACTGAACTCAGCTACATAGGCATACTTTCCCAAAAGTGCTTTACTTCCACGGATTTCTGAGGGTCCGAATCCCTCGATGCACACCTAGTAAAACTATTTAGGGATCTGAGACTGTAATTGATTTTTTTGATCTGGGCCATAAGTATTTTTGAAAATCCCTCCACGTACAAACAATGGCTTTTAAAAAGAGGTCATGCAATCAAATTGCTTTGAACTCTAATAACATTTAAGCCTTTAAACTCTTTAGGCTTATTTTAAAATCCAGCCATGAAGTTTAGATTATCTTAACCTAAGAAGAATTGGAAGTAAACTATTGAAAACTGCACCCCGCCTAGGCCTACAGTACTGAGCATGTGTATTAGAAGGGGAAAGCAAAAGTAGCTATAAATAAAAAAAAAAGTGACCTATAGAGTTTGATTTTTTTTTTCGAAGCAGGAAAATCAATACATTAACGATGAGAAACTGATTAGGTGTATTAAAATTCTCCTGGTTTCAATAATCAAATGTGCCATTAGGCACTGATGAAGCTTAGTCTTACATGCCATGCAATGTTTAGATTTTAGAACATCTGTTTTAAGAGGGGAAAAGAAAACCCTTTATAAAGCATCCTATCAACGTCAAGTGCCAAATTCATCATAAGGAAGAAATTTTTTACGCTGAGGGTGGTGAGACACTGGCCCAGGTTGCCCAGAGAGGTGGTGGATGCCCCATCCCTGGAAACATTCCAGGTCAGGTTGGACGGGGCTCTGAGCAACCTGGTCTAGTTGAAGATGTCCCTGCCCACGGCAGGGGGGTTGGGCTAGATGGCCTTTAGAGGTCCCTTCCAACCCAAACTATTCTATGATCCTACGAACTTTGAGCAGACAGACACATCTCCTTCACCCCCCCATTTGCAGCAGTGCACGGGTGCCCCTCGGTCAACAGGCAGTGGGTCTGCTGCGGGTTTGCACAGCACCTTGCCGAGCTCAGCCCCACAAACCAGGCACCGCAGCCCTGGTGCACAGCAACCACCGTGAGCTTTGGGTACAGGGGTGCTGAGCACAAGTATTGCACTTATTCTGCAAAAATCAGGGTTTTTTTCCACTGATAGTAGTGACATGCTTTGGCACAAGCTTGTAGAGCCCAATTCAGAAAGACAGCTGAGCATGAGACCTGCCTATAGCCCGCTGCAGCGGCAGCTTTCAGCCAAACCCAAACTGTGGGAAGGCTTTTTGCACCCTGCTTCAACCGGCCACACCTGGAAAATTTCAGATAAACGGGTTTTTCTTTACCAGTGCAGTTTGGCAAGACAAAAACCGGCCCCTCTGCTGCTGTGATTCGCATCTGTGCGATTTCTGGAAGGGCAAGAACCAGGCTGCTGCATCCACGCTGTAGTTGACGCTGATTTCGTGCTGTGGGGAATTTAATCAACACCTAAGGAAATGCTGCTACCCAGTAATTTACACAGTTAAAAACACCACTGTGCCACGGAGATCAGTGTATGAGACTCCTTTACATGGTATTCGGGGTGGTCTTTGGGGTACAGCACTAAGAAGTTAAATTTCCAGCAAAGATTTGGCCATTCCTACCTTGCATGGAGTTATTTTGACTAACACTGATCCTTAGCCTCCTCGGTTCTCCCGCATACACACTAGCATACACAATGTTAGGTCTCCAGATTAGGAAAAAAAAAAATTGCCCATTTTCTTAACCATTAAAAAAAAATCTTGTTCGTATATAATGGTTTCTGGGTTTTCTCTTCTCCCTGCTTGGTGATACTGTCATCCTTCTCCCTTTGGTGCTATTCCAGTATGAAACAGACTGATTTTAATTTAATTTAAGAATGAAAAAGCACACATTTAATAAAGTTTACGGGTACTGAGAGGCTGTGCTCTCTTTTTGCTGGCGGCAGCAACCT
>NW_008824010.1:841285-853545 GCF_000699105.1 Pygoscelis adeliae
GCTCCCCCCCGCCATTCACTCCCTTAGCCGCCGCTGGCCCTGCCACGTCCACAGCGTTTTGCCACCGAGTTTGATGAATTCCTGCTTTCCCCCAACCTGGTAGGAGAGGAACGGACCCAACTCACGGTGCATCGCGTGAAACCCGAGGTGGAAACAATTCACCAAGAAATATATACAGCGGAGCAGCCCCCGTATATCAGGTTTTCTGTGTGGTCAAGTAAAGTGATATTCTATTTACTTTTTTAGATGTATAAACAGATTAAGTCCCAGGGAAAATATGCTCCCAAACTTCATAATATTTTATTAAACCGCTGAAGTTTAATATAATCTTTTGGCTTCCACAGAAAAATGTTCCATTTCTTTTCTGAGCACCTTTGATTTTATTTTCTTTTAATTACTGTTATCCGGAGTTAACAATGTGGGTTTTGCACTCCACCCAGCAAGGACTATCCAGATTAGAAGTGGGGAATTTTGCTGAAATACAGAAATATCTATGTCGTGGTAAGGAGTCAACGACGCCTGGGCGGAAAACTCTGGAGAAGCCAATGTGCAGAATGAATTCCCCTCCGCCAGGCAATAAGGCAGCTGCATTCCTCAGTTCATAGCATTTATTACCTAAGACATTGGCCAGCCATAGCTTTTGAAAAAAATTACACATCCTTCATCTTACGCCTGTCCACACCGCTGCGCAGGGGCTGGTGCGCCGCTCAAGCTCGCTCCGTCCCAGAGGCAGCGCAGCTCATTGCTCCGTGGGGGAAAGCTCTCATTAATTCAAGTCCGACGCTGCCCTCAGGCTCAGTACCACACCGTGTGAGTGCAGCTTTGGATGCATTGCCTACCCGGGTGTGAAGTTGCTAGCGAAGGCCAACACCATGCCGAGCCTCAAGCGCACCGCTCAGCCAGAGACCTTCCAAATCTGATGACCAAGAAATGCCCTAGGGACAGCTTGGCTCATGGCGAAAGCTGCTGGGAGCCAAGCAGAGCTCTTCAAGAAAGACTCAGCACCTGCATTTCAGCATCGTTAAATAGGAATAATAATGGTAATAATCATCTCATGGTTCTTAAGACAACTGTGTAATTTCTGGAGGCCAAATTCGCTGGTGTGAGTGTTACCCGAGGTCCTCAGTGCAGCAGAGGAACTTCAAACACAGCTTATCAGCCACAAGTACATCTCCCTTGCCAAACCTCTTTGCTATTTCCTCTCCTGCAACTCAGAACAGTCCTGGTAACGGAGGGTCCTTCTTCACAGACACACCAGCATCTGGCCTCTGTGAGTTCCTCCATTAACGCCCGGGCAATGGTGATGTTGTAGACAGGATTAGACCCGCTCAACCACAGTTTCTCCAACTCATTTCTTTTGTTCTTTCACCAACAGCTGTGATTTAGGGCATGTGAGCAACTTCTAAAGGAAATGACTGAGAGGTATTGGCTGGGGAGCACTTACCTTCCCTTGTACAGGGCTTATGGAACAGAATCAATAGATTTTCTATACTGCTCACTGCTGGAGACCCCCCATGGCTGGGCACAGAACAGATGGCAACGGAGTGAAAAAATTCTCCTGAGAAGGACAAGTTTAAGAGCACAGAGGAAAGCAGCCAAATGCATCGTATCGACAGGGCAAACACAGTCACGAAATCTAATTACCTGCCCCTCCACACGCCTGCAGCTGCACGCTGCCTTGTCTGCAGCTCACCGGGACTTTGCTGGTGCAAAACAGCCTCAGCAGCTTCCCGGGACCCACAGCGTCAGGGTGTGCAAAAGGGTTTGTGCTTTGACCGCAGGCTCCCCCTGCGATCAGGGCAGGATCCAGCAAGGCGCAGGGCTGGGCAGGGCTGGTGGAGGCAGAGGAGAGCATCCAGCCGGGGCCTTCCAAGAACATTATCAGTTCAGCAGCGTCACAGGATTTGCTGGATTGCCAGGAGCCATTTCCCACTTGTAGTTTTAATCAGCTCTTCTGACCAAAAGAGCGTGTCTGCTAAGCTCAGTCAGGGTCTGTTGTCCAAAGCGAAGCCACAGTCCAAGGACCCCAGTTCAGGGGCACATCCTATCCCCCAGACACATCTCTAGCCACCTGCCATGGGAATTATAAAGATATAACCAACGGCATCACGACACCATGATTTAAAAAAAAAAGCCACTGTGGTTCCCTGTAACTCAAAACCAGTATTGGCCTGAGACCAAACTCCTCCGTTTTCCACAATGAGAAGATTCAAGGTTAAATAAAGAAATTATTTGTATGGCTACCCATGTGAGTTGCTGGCAGGGCTGGGGCTCAGGACACGGCCAGCTCTGCCCATATAAATTGGACATTGCCCCTGTATGTCTCGGTGAGCAAGAGGTGCCATATGAGCTCTCCCTGGTCCGCAGTTGCCCCGTCTGGCACAAGCCGTGCCATCCGGAGCAGACACTCATGTAAGAGGCGCCTGGAAGATGCTGCTGGTGTAGTAATGGGCTGCCCGTATACATCACCACGTCTGCCACCAGGATCAAATCTGGGCTTTCACTGCCTCAGAAAAACTTACTAATGGAAGAGCTGACTGGTCTCCAGCCGGAGCCCAGCCCTGGCCACAGCACCCCGCACGCCTGCATGGCCAGATCCCGGGTGCGGATCCCGCCTCAGCCAAACAGAAGCTGCGACTCGTTTTCCAGGCAGCACGGGAATGTCCATCCAAAGTCAAAGTCTCACATTTCAATCTCAGACACAGTGCGCCCCGGAGCCGGGGAGCTCATGGGGAGAGCGGGGCTTCGCGGTGCACGTCGGACCCTCGGCACCGGCGCTCCGGAGGGAAATGCCACAGAGGAGCCTGCCCGGATGCAACCACTGCCCCCACAACCGCTGCCCGGACACAACCGCTGCCCGGCTGGCCAAACTGGCCGGGGGAATTCATCCTGGTTTGACACCCCGTATTTTACCAGCTTTACTAAAGAGAAAATTGTCATATGCTTCTACTTTTCGAGGAGCTGAGCTGTCCTTTAGATAGCAGCTGCCAGCATAAATATACATGAGGAACAGGTTTTCAGTTCCTGAAAAATGTCTAAAAATTGTAAACAATTCTCAAGTCATATGGGGATAAACAGTCAGAATTTCAATATTGTTTATAGTTTTTAAAAAACAACAGTTGTTTGAGTTCAGTCAAGCCAAGCATTTTGGATAGATAATTTTTAAACATTTGGTTTCAATTCTCCCAAACCTTCAGCAAAGAAGCCCCGATCATGCTATACTTAGCTTACAATTCAAAATTAAAAGTATTATGGACTTGAAAACCGGATGTTTCTATTTCAAAAAAGAAATGGTCTCAGATATTGGACCATCTTGGAAGACCCTTTCAGAAAAAGAAAAAAGAAAAACACTTGGTCAAGACGTTTATCCAGGCTGATCTTCTCCTGCTTAAAGTTTTGGTTTTGTTGAATTAGTTGTTTGCTTTGTTTAACAAACAAGAATACTCTGTCAAAAAAAAAAAAAAAATCCCAACAGGTACCGTTTGTCAGCCTGAGAGCAGAAACTTTCCTCCTTGGCCCAATCCTTCCCCCGTCAGCATGCACTACAGCGTTCCTCCCTGGCACCGGCCCCCGCTCCCCGTGCAGGCGCTTTGCAACTGGGCAGAGTGGAAAACAGAGTTCTTTAATTTCCTCTTTGCATTAGAGTTCATTAGGAAAAATCCAGAGGCCTCTCATCGAGCAAATGGCTGCATTTGCATGTCTTCTGTGGATGTTTAAATCCTATCTTCCTGTAGGGTTTTTTTTTTTTCCTTTTCTTGTGTCTTTCCTGCATCACTGACACTGGACTCCTTCTCTGCTCACAATTAATTCCTGACATAAGTTTTTTCACTTTTGTCACTGTCTCTCAGCTGGATGGCTCACAGAAATAGAATTTGCTAGTTCTGTTGCTAGGAAATTATCAACTTAAACTATTTGTTGGTATCAGTGATTACTCAGTCAAGTCACGTGGCAGTACTCCCATTCCCAGGCTGGATAACACATCTCTCAGGAATGAAGAAGTTGGAAATAGTTACTAACAAACGTTACTGGGTGCATCTTAGATGCTTAACTGCCCCTCCTGAAATGCATCAGACCTGAGGCACGTGCTCATTTCCTGAACCAGTATTTAGTGTTAACGCTTTCCAATCACCAAACTCTACTTTGTGATTGCATTCATGAAAATGTTGGACTTCTTAAAATTTTGTAGACATCTCTGTAACCATTCCTAAGTACAGCCACCAAAGACCGGGAAAAATCATGCAAAGTAAGACCAGGAACAGGAATAGCACCAGTAAGAAATGCAAACACCAAACGGTGCAGCATCCAGATAGAGGTTTGCAACTGCTTGCCTCAAATCCACTCGTGAAATCCATGGCTGCGTTTGCCCGGTGGCAGAGGCTCGCTGTTTACCGATGGTTTCACGAGAGTAGAATACAGAGACCATCACCAAAACTGAAGCCAAGTTTTGTATGAACCCGTCCTTGGCATCAAATCCTTGCCCTCTGAATGCACAAAGAAGGGATTCTGCACTTCTTTTCCTGAATGTCCCAAAAGACAACAGAACTGGGCACCCGCAGTGCTGCAAATCGCCCCGCAGGCAGGAAGGGAAGCCCCGCACGAGGCAGCCCTGTCCCTGCCAGACTAAGGAAGGTTCAATCAACACCTTTATCTCCAGACCAGCCTTTGGACAAGAAAATAAGAGTTAAACCCCTTCTCCAAGCTTGTGGCTCCTATTAAGGTACTTGATTTCCAAAACAGAACAAGTGGGAACTAAATCATTTTCTGCTGCTATGTAGGGGGTAAATATGGCCCAAAATGCCCAGTTATGGGAATGGGGCTCTATGGGCTCAGGAAACCAACCCGCCTATCCTCAACCATGATGGCCAACTCTGTTGCCCTAAACATGCTCCGTATCTTGAGCCTGCCTTGGCCTTTTTCTTCCTCTCCCCCAGGCTCTGTTTCCCCTTTTGCTTCCCAGCAGCATCCTGCTTCCCTGCCTGAGCACTGGCGGGGAAGGTTTCTGCTTGTCTCCATCCCACCAAGGCCACCAGCAGCTTGTACACACACCAGGAAAAACCATCACAGCCAACCTGTTAAGACTGCACAGCCCTTCAGCGATGCTGACTGTTTCCAGACCAGAGCCATGCTGCTAGGCAAGGGCTCATGGGGAGAGCCCGAGTGCAGATTCCCACTCCTTGCAAAGCTGTCCGCTGCCTGAGACCATCCGGGATGCAGATGGGAAAGCAAATAGTTGGCAGTCCGTGGGGCATCACTGATGAACAGCAAGGGAGGCCAATTCCCCCTTGCCTGGATCCATTTCCTTCTCACAGGAGTATTTTGGCTCGTCTTCCTTTATCTACTTGCTGCAGTTTTAGACTCTCAGGGGAGGATGCAGGAGAAGCAGGAGAAGGGAGAATTGGTAGTCCCCGGCCCATTCTGCCCTGGGGCAGCAGCACCGAGGCTGAACAAAGAGCCAAACAGAACAACCTACTACTTATTCACCTACAAAGAACCTCAGGGTCTCACAGGCAACATATTACTCCAGAATATGGTCGTCCTCTGATCCAGATTTCCTAGACAGACACAGGAGCGCATTTGTGCACACACAGGGGTGTTTGTGTGGGAGACTGGAGGATTCTGAGCTTTGGCAAGCCCTCCATGCACATCAGAGTTACTGCTCTGAAATACAGGGGAGGCAACAGAAAGAAAAGACTCCCAGATGTTGCACTTAACTTTCTATCGGGCTCTTTGCTACCTGTGTGGCCCTGGCAGAGCACCGGGGCTTCTTGGATGTGAGCTCCCGTGCTCCTGCTGGATCCATCCCGAGATAGGGAGCTGGCTGCTGGTCAGAGAGGAGAAGCCAAGCTGCAGCTATTCCCTCCCTCCACTCCTAACCCGTGGGCTGTGCTCCAGTATCTCTGCTGAGAGAAGGAAAGAAGTTTTTTATTAATCAAATGAAATAAAGATTGAAGGGATGAAAGGGAAGGTTCAAGGGAGCTGCAGGTGGGGAGACACCGAGGAACTGGAGTGCAGCAGCGGTTTCTATAAGGCTTGCTCTTGCAGAAGTGTTATTTGTCCTTCACACCCCTTCTCTGTTCCATCCCCGCCTTGGCTTTGGAGCAATGCGGCTTTTCCACCCCCTCCTTCCTCCCAGCCCTTCTCCCCCCACGCACACCCACAGCGTCTCTGGGCACTGGCAAGCACCAGCCATCATGCTTGGCATATTGCTTGCTCAGAGCTGCCCGCACACACTGCTTCGTTAAGAAAAGTGAATAATTTTGTTAGGGTTTTGGGGATTTCCGTGCTCAGCCCTTGGCCACCATCCTTTCCTGTACCAACCACCCGAACCCAGAATTAAGCAAATGAATGAGCTTCAGAGCGTAAGAATTATTCTCTGCCTTTGTAATCCCAGTTCCAATTTATTGGCATAAATCAGTTTCCTTTGGCTACTCCCTGCCGGAAACTCCTTTTCCAAGCTCACCTTCCTTTCCAGCACCACCACACCCATCTCCAACCAGAAATGACACCAAGAACTCCTGCAACCATCCATACACAGAGGGCATAGCTCCATCCTCAGGCTTCGATTTAGGCACTTTGCACCATGGTCAATTGGAAACAAAGACACTCAATCGTCCTCCTTTTCTTTTTATACTACATCCCACAAGCACTGAAATGCAGCCAAGTTTGGGAAGTATTGGTAGTTTGGTGGACAGCTGATCTTTGTGAAGCAAAATGCAAGCCAGCTCAGGAGGATATTGTATTCCACAGCAACTGAAGCATATTTCTTTTTTTACATCAAATTCTCTGCTCCCTTTTGGTAGAAGGCTCTCTATACATAAGGTCTTGTTTGAAGATTGATGCACTTTGCATCCTTGCGCTCAGGTTAGGTGCTGCAGAACTCCTTCAAGTCTGCAAAAGTTTGTATTTGTGCATCATCCACATCAACTCACATCAAGCACAGCAAGGTCCTGGTCACTTCTGACCCCCTCTCTATGCCGTTAAGCGAGGGGCAAGCTAGTGTCCTGCAGCTGGTGGGTCCAGCCAGCCCTTTAGCAGTCACTGTAGCAGTTTCAAGCTGAAAGGTTCAGTCTCCAAAGAGCCAGAGGAGACTGTGGATGGAGCTGCCTGGGCCTCGGAAGGCAGGGGGAAGCTCTCCTCCCAGGGCCCTGCGCTGCGTTTCTATGTTGAGCCAGTTGTAATGGGAAATGACAGCTGATGAAAGCTGCTATCCATGGCCCTCTAAACAGTTCGTTACCCCCTCCTCATCCGTGCCCCTCAATGAGATTCACTCTGGCTTGACCGAAGCGGCTGGAGAACCCACCCCAGCCCCAGTGGCCAGTGCTGTACCGGGGCAGGGGTCTTCCGGCTGTGCATCAGAGCCACCCGCGGAAAACAGCCGCAGGCTGTGTCCTGCCCCGCTGCAGAGCTGAGACCCATCCCCAGCTCTCCTTCCCGTTAGCTGATATTGTGTTTCAGGTGAGACACTGATAGTCACCAAGGCCCCATTTGTGCATCTCTGTAGGTTTCTTTGGTATTTGAGTACCTCCCAAAATCAGTCCAGATGTGTACACATCTGGGCACACACACACACATACAGAGCAGGCACAATATTTACCACTCCATTGTTTATCTGTATCCGGACCCTTTTGTCCCTCCAGGACACATGCTGATTATTTGCTACAGGAGTGCTGCACCACTTCAAACCTTAAATGCCTTCTCCAAGCCCAGGGGCTCCTAGATATCCCCCTTTTTCTAGACTTTGCCAGCTCTAAAAGACTTTTTGCCACTAACCACTGGGGTGGCTTCCTGCACAAGGTATCCAGAATTCAGGTTGGATCTTGCCTGTAAGGTCCTAGGCAGCTCCACACCTTGAGATGTAGGCTGAAAAGCTGGAGGAGGATTCAGAGAAGACCCATGAGAATGGCTGAAGTCCTGGAAAGCCCTGGAAATCCTGCCATGAGTGAAGGAGCCAAGCAAAATCTATCTGGCTTAACAGCAACCTTTTCTCAGTCTGCAAGAGAAGAGATCCAAGACCTACAATGATCTGAGCTTGGACCAGAGCCTTTGGTCACTCATTTAGGTGCCTAAGTTTGATCGTCTAAGTCTGGACTTAATCGTCCTCTCTTGCAGGTTGGCCAGCTGTACTACAGAGTATGAATTAGTTCTTCTGTTTCTACCTCACATTTCTGAGACTTAGTGGATGTAAATGATTTTACCCCGCAAAAACAGACCACGGGAGTACTGAGAATATAATTCCTGCCCATGGGCCCTAAGACTGCAAGACAGGCAGTCAAATAAAAGGGTAGATACAGCTTTTTGAAAAGAAATCTCAAAAAATCAGCTCTCTCCTCTAAAACTCTGACTGTGGCATCATTTTACAAAGAAGAGATGCCTGCACAGGGTAATTAAAGACAGACATTTCAGCAAGGAAGAACTTGGTACATAATGAGATAATGGCAGCGGGCCAGGGCCAGCCACCGGTGCCTTTCCTCCCGGAGTCCCGTGATGGTGCCACAACTGCGACCAGCGGGGATGGATGGAATTCCTTCGTCATAATCTAACCCTTCTGGGCTCATCCATCTGCTGGGACAAGCCCTTCCCTCCTTGCCTTTGCACTCACTGAAAATGCTGTCCAGGATTGTACTCACCAGAGCTTTGGAATTGAGGTCGGGTCCGTGCCATGGATCACTAAAGAGGCGCTCTCTGCAGAAGCACTTGCGCTCCATCAACTGTCAAAGCCAAGGGGATGACCTGAGAAGGGTGCATCAAAAAAGTGTCATTAGCTTCCTAAAGCCAAGTGCTAAAATTTCATCAGCCTCCAGCCTGAGAAGAACCAGGAGTATTGAAAGACACCTTGTCACAGAGGAACACTGATTCACTCCCCAGGTCTCCGGAAACCCAGTGAAGCTTCTTTTTGTGTCTGGTTGTGGAACAAGACAAATCCAACACTTCTGGTACACAGTGACACTCTGTCTCCCATTGCGGATGGAGAGGAAGGAGGTCCCAAGCAACCATTACTAGTATATCAGGCCAAATACTGTCTTACTGTTTTCATGTCTGCCTGTATGCATCTCCTACCCATCTTGCCTTTAGCTTTTTGAGGCCAAGGACCTACAGCAACAAGATTTTAGCCATCACTTTTTGGTGCTATCACAGTCAAAACCTTCATGCCCAAAGGAGCTCAGTGTTCAACTGCTCCATAGGGGCGGGATATGGTGCAGCTGGGATTTTCAGAGGGGCTGGTGGGACCGTGAGCTGCTATTGACTCTGAAGAGGAAGGACCACGGGATCTGTGTCTCCCTGGAAGGATTTTCATTTCCACAGCAGGCTTTCAAAAACATTAGCAGCCATGGCCCGAGAAGCAAAATGTTTGTTTGTGGGTAATAAACCCAGACAGATGCCTCCTGCACGCAAACAGCCCATGCCTCCGAGACAAGCGGCTCTAAATAAATAATCAACAAATCCTAGAGCTGAATGCACAAGTTGCTATTTGCATCATAAATAAATGAGGAGGCTTTTATTTACTCATTCTGGGGGCAGAGCACATAACAGAGGAGCTTCTCAGAGCTCATACACCAGAGATTGTCATTACTGCAGCACAACGATTTGGTTCCCACCAGCTGCTTGCTCCTGCGCTGCTCCTCAGGAGACGCACAGCTCGCCAGCAAGACAGGAAAACAAACATGAGGTCTCCATCATCGCAGAGCGCTCAGCTCCCTGCTGACCTCTCTTAGTGTGGCACTGGTGAGGTGGGGAGGACACGGAGCCAGCGCCCAGGGATGCACCCCAGCCGCCACAGCCCTGCTAGCCGGGGAGGTGGAGGCTGGAAGCTCCATTACACCGGGAAGGTCTCTAGATCCACCAAAAGGCAGCCACGTTTGCCACCATTAGAGAGACCTCACCTGGTTGTAAACTATCCTTCTCTCATGGTTCCATGGGAGCAGTGTACAAGAAACATGTAGGTCCTTCTCACTACTGAAGCTGGAGGACATCATTTTCCATCAGGAAGCGATTGCACAGTTTGAGGAGAAGGCCATGCTCTGGGCAGCACTTTGAGAAGGAGAGGCCCAAAGGAAAATTAGGTTTTTTTGATCAAGAAAAATAGTCCCACAGTGGTGGTCACCTGGTCGTAAACTATCCTTCTCTCATGGCTCCATGGGAGCAGTTGTACAAGAAACATGTAGGGCCTTCTCACTACTGAAGCTGGAGGACATAATTTTCCATCAGGAAACGATTGCACAGTTTGAGGAGAAGGCCATGCTCTGGGCAGCACTTTGAGAAGGAGAGGCCCAAAGGAAAATTAGGTTTTTTTGATCAAGAAAAATAGTCCCACAGTGGTGGAGAAAGGCCAGTCAGTGGCCCAAAACTCCACGAAATGTTTCAAGAAAAACTCTACCAAAAAATACCAAACTGGAAAACTTCCATTTCGTAAGATGCTTTCCACAGAAGACACCTGCTCAATACCTCCCTTCTCCCCACAAAGTTCGCTTGGGAATGTAGTGAACCAGTTCTTTCGGTGAGGCCAACAGCAAATCCTCTATCCACCATCACTACTCGGGATCAAATCTGCTCATGGACAAGCAACTACAGTGAAACTGCACCAGTCTTGCAACAGGGGCAGGAGCTCAAGTGCTGATAACCAGCGTTCAGGGTGTCATTCAACAAAAACCAGATCAAACCACAAAAAACTGACAAGTTCCCATTTCTTTCCCTTAATACCCACAAAACAGGGAAAACAGTGCCATTTCTAAGGAGAAAAGCCACCTTTTCAGCCACAAAATATATCCCTGGAGATCCAGCAAGCTGGGTCTGGCTTGGTTTTATTTAGTTATGTATCAAGTGGTATTGATCCGTTTGCTTCAAGCAAACCAGCGAGCGGTGAAACCTTTTCTGCTCTTTATGTCCTGAAAATTGTGTTTTTTCCTTTTTGGGTTCAGGGATGACAAACAGCCAGAGCTCACGGAGGCTCAGAGCATGCACATGCACCCTGACCCCATTTGTCAGCTGTAACGGCATCTGGAGCCTGCAGCTCTCTTTCAGCTTATTAATAAAACACAAACGGGTCCAGAGAGGTCCCACCCCTGGACACCACGGTGGCTCCACGCCTTGCTGGTGGCACAAGGAGGCCAACATGTGGGTGAGAGAAACTCTAGGGTAGAGCCAGGAACTGAATTCAAGTCTTGCATCTGAAATGCAAGGTCACCCTTCCCCATAAGTCACCGTCCTGCAACTCCACGTTGCGGAGGCGGCCAGTCCTGAGCAGATGCAATGGGGGGCCTTTGCAATGCAACACGTGGGAAGCCCAAACCAGACCCCTTAGGAACAATTTCTCTCCAAATGAGATTGTTATCTAATCCCATCACTAACTCAGCTGTCTATTCATACAACTATTTTATCAGCCATCTGAGAGCCAAAATGCATTTCTATGCTTGAACGGTTCATTGCAGGATTTGTATTTCTAATATAGCTGTGAGAAGACCACGGCTTTGTGCACTGATCCCACTGAGATGGTCTCCTCTGCTGCCTCCGCACGGGGATACCTTAGTCCACAGGGCCCCAGGGAGAAAGGCCCATTGCCAGCCTCAGATTTGGTGCTGGGATTTATACCTCTTTCCTATAGGAATGTGAGCTGCTCCAGCAGTCATCAGGCTGGCACCAAACTGCTAATACTGTTCAAAATTAGGGCTGGTAGAAAAATGTGTCATAAAATTTATTTTGCAAAGGAAAAGTCATTTTTAGAGTTGTTTTTTTTTTAAAGAAAGTTATTTCCTCTTCCCGCACCACCACCACTCAATCCTCCTCCACCCCACTGAAATCATGTCTCATCTTGCAGAGGAAATTTTGATTTTTCATCGGAAAAAAAAAGCCAAACAACCCTAAGTGAATTATTTTGGTATGAGGCCAATACGTTTCAGCTCCAACATATTGCCACAACACCTCTGGCATTAAGTACCTCAACCAGGGAATAGCAGCAGAACTACAGCTGCCATGAGGACGGGCGGCAGCACAGCCAAAGCAAACTGGTTTGGTTTTCCAGTAAAACATGCCACTTTCCAGCTCAAAAAAAGGTTGGTTTACCTTCTTGTACGTGCACATTAGCGGATAGTCTCTTGCTACAGAAGCAGGGTAGGTTTCCTATAGGACTTGGTGGGTTATTTATTGCCAGGGATGAGTAGATAATTCCACACGGCATGGTCAAGACAAAATGCTGCTGGCCCTAGGGGATGGGGTCCTGCCTCTGCCACCGCATCTCTTAGACCTGCCTTCACCATGGCGTACCG
>NW_008824010.1:853578-857469 GCF_000699105.1 Pygoscelis adeliae
ATCCTGTAACCACGTATTAAAACCCATACCCACATATGCAGCATGGCACAAGCGAGGGTTGCTCAGGCAGGAGGAATGCTGGCTTGAGCTCCTCTGGGGTGCAAGACACTGCAGCTTTATCAATTGCTATTGTTAACACAGCTGGGGCTTGTGCAGCTCTTAAGAAAAATCAAGAAAAAGCAAGATTTCACCCAGTGGCACTACCCGTGTCATGGATGGCACATAGGTGATGCATTTCAACCTAAAAAATTAACATTTTGCAGTCCTATAAAGAACTGTAAAGAAGCTCCAGTAATGGGAAACGTCAGGAAACTTAATAACACCACAGATTAGCGCCCTGCCTATAGCACATTGTTGCTGCATTCAGCCAGCTTTTTATATATAATGTCAACAGCTACATACAAGCTGTGAATAGTTTCCTATCTCCTCTAGCCTTGAGTCTCCAGTAACTTGACTGACTTCCCTAGAGCTGTTTTGGATTTACACTGGCTCTGCTGAAATCAGAATTGAGCAGCCAGAGCAGACTGAGGCAAGCCAGTTCCACCGCTCCGAAACCAGAGGAGCCGTGTTGCTTTACGCAACGGGAGGATGGAGGAAATGCGCTTTGGATCTCTCTCTTTCCTTGGCAGAAATCCGCATCCCTCTTCCAGCTCCAGTAGAGCTGTGCTGCTTTACGGCGGTGGGGGATCGGGTCCTCTACTCGTAGCTCTGCAGGATGATGGAGACAGTGCTGATAGAGGAGACCTGTCCCGTTTCTAATCCCAGTAAGAATTAACTGCCCAGTTTAAGCAAGAGCAACGGGCAGGTTTTTCCAAACTGGATGGAAGGGGAGCACGCCGCAGGCCAGCGGGTCAGACAAGTTTGGTTTGTTGTAAAGTTTTACCTTTACAAGAAGGTAAACCAACCTCTGCTAACGGACACCCCCACCGGCCCCCCAGTCCCCACTAACCCACTCTTAACGCTGGTCTGGGAAAGCAGAGGCGGTTAGCACATCGCCGGCTGCATCACTGCCTCTTCCACTTACCTTCCCACCGTCGCTCCACATCCCTGCCCTCAGCTCCAGAGCCCAGCTTTCCCCATCAGGCGTGGCATTCCCGAGGGCTCATCAGGGCATTCCTTACGTCTCTGCTAACAGATGGGATTTTGACAGGAACAGCCCCTTAAAGTCCTCCCTTGTCTCCAAATAGTCTTCTGTGGTGTTTAGGGCTGCTCTTCTGCGTGCAATATCTCTAAAAATACACAAAGAAATTAAAGAAATCCCCTCCCCAAACTTTTCAAACCAAAAAAATAAATGACATGATTAATTATTCTGAAAAAGGCTGTTTATAGTTTGGACTCCATAAAACAGAATGCCTGATTTAATACACCATCTGAGAATGTGCTGTTTTTCATTTCAGCACAATCAAGACCTAAATCTTGTCTCCCTTTCCCTCATCTGAGCTGGAAATGGTTTTATATTCCATCTTGCTTTAAATTATACACATCAAGTTTATAATGGGACACGGTCTCTTTTGTTGCCAAAACCTGCTCTGTAAGATCATCTATTAAACTGTATTTATTTTTTATGACAAACAAGAAAAATGACAAAACAGCTACCGAGTGTCTGCTAACGAGGACCAAATGCCTCCCCAGGCACCGTTCCTATTACAGGCATCCACACAGGAGCTGAGTTAACGTCCTCCCACGCACCAGCGATGGCCGAAGGAAGACACGGGGCTTTATAAACCCCGCTGTCAGCCCCCGGGGGATTATGGCTCTTGCTGTCTGCACTTGGGTATAAGATCTGGGGTCAGGAGTTGTATCCCAGTGGGATGCAAGCAAGGAAACTCAGCCCTGGCAGAGGGGGAGGAATGCTATTTGAAATGAGCTGATGGGAGAGACCCTGACTGGTGTTCAGCCTCTTGCCTGGGATCAGGGTGTGGGAAAGCAAGACTGGTGGGAGATTAGTTAAACCTGAGGTTTTGGTGCTGGCAGGGAGGGGGCTGCATGAGGTGCACCAGACGGTCCAATCCTCTTCCAGCACCTCCAGCTCCTGGGGATGGGACTCCCCTACGTCTCAAGGGGACTGTAGGGACGCTCAGCTGGAGCAAGCCATGGTTTTGAGTCCTGATTCTGGCCACCAAGAAAGGCTGGCCTAAAAAATTACCTTGAGGAGCACATTGAGCTTGCCAGATAAGCACTGGGCATGGGAAGATGTCTTTCACTCCCTGGGGGCCCACCAGACCCTCCAAACTCTTTTAGTAGCACAGACTTTACAAAACACCTTCTGCTACCCAAGTCCACCCAGGCTGGGTGAAATCAAGCCATGGCCCATACGTATCTCAAGATGTCGATCTTCACCTGGTCAGCAGGATCTATCGGTCTATAGATTGACAACAAGGACAACAAAGCAGTGTCCAACCTGCCTTGGTGCCCTGAAGAAAAACGTTAGAAACCATGGCCCTAGGAAACCATGGAGGTAGAGCCATGCCAGGGTGAGGGGGCCCCCCGACATGTCCCAACGCCTCAGGGCTCATTGCCTCCCCTCCACCAGCAGCACCACCCCAGTGCAGCCCAGGAACATAACACCAGTGGGAGCCCGTCCCAGCGAGAAGGGTGGTGCAGAGGGCTCTGTGAAAACATTTCAAAATTTCAGGATTTGGGGCTTTGTCAAAATTCTGAAGCTTTCCCTGGAGGCTACCAGAGCCACGCAGGACTGGAAGGACCATCTCAGGGTTTCACCGTTTCCTCCGACACACCATATCATCCTTTCTCTTAACTCATCGTGCTCCAAAACAGTCATTTTATTTTTCTCTAAAATGTGCCTGGACCCCTCCAGTTGTGACCAGCTTTCACCTCAACTGCTTGTTAGCAGAGCAGATGTAAAGTTGTTCCTCTCCACCTGCGTGCTCCTCCTCCATGCCAGCTCCTCCCTGCCCTCCGCAGGGCCCCAGTACCCACCTCCCCGACCCTGCAACAGCATTGCATGCAGCCACAGAGCAGGGCAGGGCAAAGGCCATCCCCAGCAGGATAATTTGTTCCTTCCTTCCCCACCCTCAGCTTTTGCATGGCAAAGGACGGAGATGCAGGTGAATGCAAAGGCAGCACTCCATCAACGTGCTCCTTCGCAGGTTGCTGGCGCCGAGGATGTTGCTTTGACCGAACCACCCTTGACCCTGGGTCTGAAACCAGCCTGGGCATCAGGGCAGACTCATGCACGTCCATGTCTAACGTCCATGTTTTATTCCTGGAGGTGACGGCAACAAGCAGACCCTTCAGCGACCAGTATAAACAGGCCTCCAGTAGTGTGGGATGCATTATACATGTGCCAAGCTTTTCAGCTTTGAAGGAAAAAAGCAAACGCTGTACGGAGAGTGGAAGACCTCTTGGAGAAACCCCTTCAGCCTGGTGTTTCATCTGCTCTGCCAGACACCAAAACAGTCCCAGGATTTTCCTTACGAACATTGACTTTGGAGGTTTCCCTTAGCTAAATGATTGCTTATTATGGCACTAAGCAACCATCCTACCTGGCTTTTCGCCACCACCACGGCGGTGGCCACATTCTGCAATACTTTGGGAACCCCCATTAGAGGAGAGCAAGCTTGCCCAGGTTTCCTTGGCAGGCAAGCAGGCTATGACATGAGATCTGTGGCTAAAAATCACCAGAAACCTAATGCTATTTCTGTTTAAACGACAGCTCCATTTATACTACAGTGGTAATATAGAAAGTCCTTCCCCTACCATCCTATTTGTTTATTTTTGCCATGCTAGTTGCTAGTGAGCACAACAGCAAGTTTTTAATACCAGGCATGGAAACCCATCCCATTACAATAAATTCCTTATGTATCATATGAATTGCTAGACACATGAATAATTTAACCATTGTTTAATCAACATTAAACTAATGGTTTA
>NW_008824010.1:857511-861955 GCF_000699105.1 Pygoscelis adeliae
CTAAAAGAATTACAGACCAAGGCTCTGGCTCTGGTTTCACAGCACAGGAAGAGCACACCTATCCTCAGTGACGTTTTAAACAAATTAATCATGCATTTCTCCATGGCACCAGCGAGGCAAGGGCTGGAGCACGTTAGCCATCCCTTCTCCTGCTCCACCCAAAAAGCCTTCTACGTCCTTTCTAGTGGAACCGCAGAGTGAGTTGGATACAATGGAAAGGAGGCTGTGGAAGCAAAGTCCGTGCCAGCCTGCCAGCCCCGTCCTGTGCCAGGTTTGCACGTATGTGCACGTGTGTGTGTCCGAGTGTCCCTGTTCATGTCCATGTGTGCCGAATCAGGTCCACACCTTGGACGTGGGAACATCACCCAGCTGCAGCAGGCAGAGCCAGAGAAAAGCCAGGCAGGAGCTTGGTGCTCCTGTGCTAGGCTTGCTGCGAAGATGGAAAGACCATGGAAAATTCAGGGAAAAGGGACAGAGTAACTCAGCCAGCGGCTGAAAAGAGCATAACCAATTGGTCTAAGCAGAAAGCACTGGCGTGAGCGACCACACGCAGGAGGCAGGAAAATCACAGCCCTGGAGCAATCCCCCAGGCAGTGCGAGAGACCTGATGAGCCAAATGCAGAAAGGATCATCTGCAAATGCAGAAAGGATCATCCATGAACATCTGCTGGTCTCCAGAAAGGACCAGAGAACCAAGGTCCTTTCGTTCTCCATGGGAGCCTGCAGAGACTGGCAGAGCCCCAGCTGCTGCTTGGTGCTGAGCTCATGGGAGCTGGACCCAGCGGTTTCAGGGTTAGGTCAGGAGATGCCCGTCTGAAGCGCTGCTGTGGTGGGCCACGGGAAAGACGGTTTGGGTTCTCAGTCTCCACTCCCCAGCCACATCATCTGAGATGCACAAGAACCCTTTCACTAACAGGGGTCAACGGTGCTCCCCAGGGAATGTTTCTGACCTAAGACAGGACACCTGACTTGGGACAACATCCTTGAAGCTGCAATATTTCAGGTTTCCATTTTCAGAGAAGAACTAAAACTCACCACAGAAAATAGTGATGAAAGCAACATCTTTCATCATTGGACCTCCAATGTCTGCAGCGCAAAATGTGTGGCACACACTGCACATTTCCAATGCTGTCAATAACAGGGACAGCAGCGTCTGACATCCAGCTCCCCCCAACAAGCATCAACCTCTTCAGTATCTGCATTTCTCAAGAGCCGATGAGATTTTTGAAGGAGAAAATCGGTAGTTACAAGCTCAAACTCAATGACAGCCAGTCGAATTGTCCCTCTCTGGACCTTTCAAGACACTTTCTAAAGCCCTTGTGAAGCCCAGATCTCACTCTGCCCATGTCCTCTGATTTATTGACTGTTTTAAAGGAGTTTATGGCTGTTAGTGCAGTTGGAGATCACTGCGAACTCTCAGCCCGCACTGCTGGCTCAGAGCTGCACGTTTGTTCCTCTCCAAAATTCACAGCCACACTGATTTTATTCCAAGCAGCTAGGGCATCCTACAGTCCAAATGGTTCATTATCTCTGGCTTTCTTTAAAAGGTCAAGAAATGCTCTCTGCTTGGCAGATGGACTAGTGCAGGAGTTGCAAAGTCTTAGGATTTGTAACATAAAAAGCTTATTAAATTGCGAACTCTATCCTGAGCAGAGGTGACACGAAAAGTTTGTCCAAAGTCTTTAAACAAAAAAAAAAAAGGATATTTTGAGAAAATGAATTTTTTTCCAGTAAAAAAAAAAATTCAGAGAAAAAAAGAAGTTGGATCTCAAAGCAAATAACTCTGCTCTCCAAATGACTCCATTCTTCATTCTTCCGGTATTTATTTTCTAACCTGTTGCCTCCAGGCCCTTCCTCCCTTTTCTTAAACTTTTTTTCCCCCCCACTGCAGTTACTGGAGGAAAGAAGGAAAAGACAAGAAAAGAGAAGGAACTCCCTCCCCCAAATAAACTGCCAATTCAGCAGCTCTTCATTTCCCACTGCATTTATGTTATATTGAGAAATGCAAAGCTCATAAGCATCAGATACAACCGTCAGCTGTGAGTGCAGCCAGCAGTTCCCGGAGTACCAAGTGAGCACCTTTGGGGCCACGGTTATTTTGGGCTGGGTGGGTGCAGGTCGGCACCCGCAGCCTGTGCTCACCCTCCCACGTGGGCACCGGGATCGCACAAGCAGGGACGACAGTGCGGCATTAAAAATCCATACCCCCTCTTCATCTCTGGAGCGCTTTGCTACCGAGTCCTGCTGACCTTTTAAGCTAGAAGAGATCAAATGAAGACAAATGCACCAAGCACTTAATAATAACGAGCCCCCAAAACAGAAAACCTCTGGGAGTTTGCAGTGCTGTCGCAAAACATGGATCCGATCGGTGTGAAATCCTGCTGCTTGCCAGCAGGCAAACTCCTTGGCTGGCACACAAGAACAGTTGCGCCTGTTTGGCTCCAACTTTCACATGAACCGGGATGCTCAGGAGCTGTTCCCGCACAACCCCGAGTCCTCATTACCCTCTGCACCCCCACAGCTCTCCGTGGAGTACTGGACAGTAATCATGAATGCCAGCCCCAAATTCCCAGCCTGGCAACACTCAGCAAAACCCAGACCTTAAGCGCTACAGACCTTTACAGAGCCCAAGCTGAGTTTTATTAACTCCGGTAGCTGCCTGGACAAAGCATCCTTTATAAACCCCACTAAGTTCCTGCTTTTAGCAAATACTTTTTCTTTCAGTGCCGTAATTGTCTGCCAACAAAGCAGAAACCACCAGATTGGCAGGATCCAGTCCCAGGGCTTATAACGCCCGTTCCTCTGTCGCAGGTACATGTGTCGTGGCAGCACAAACAGCCCATTTTTGGAGTCATAAGAGGAGATGCAGAGGAAAGATGAGTGCAGGGGGAGTCTGTGGGCTGGAGGGAGAGGAGCAGGGGAGGAGATGCTCTCTGGGGCGATGTTCTCCATTCCACTCCTGAATTTCTCTGCACTACTCCCAGCAGCAGAGGCACCAGCTTGCCCAGAGCCTCTGTTTTGCCTGCTGCTGAAGCGGCTCAAAGGTTGAAGACAGTGGCTGTAGATCCAGAAGTGCTGCTGCCAGCAGCAGCACAGAGAAAGGAATTAGGTGGGTTTGCCAGCCTGGGTGGAAATTGCCATGTGTGGTTGTGTGGGCATTAGCAGCCCTATGCCTGTCTGCAAAGGGCACTCGTGCCATGGGCCCCAGCTGCAGTCTCAGCTTGGTGATTCAACCTCAGGCTTCCAGTCCCCAAAATTATGAGAGTTGGTGAGAGACAGCAACTGTGGCTGGCACGTCTGCATACACACATCTTGCCAAGCTCCGGGGCACACGGGACTTCGAGTGGCTCCAGGGATGGAGGCTCTCTCTTGGACGGAGAAATGATGTTCCTTAGCATGCCCCAAAGGATCCCCGAGCCCCGCTGCTCTGCCCCATGGCGGAGCTCTCCGCATCCACGTGAGGCCAACTTACACCAGCGGAGGACGGGTCCCTCCCGGCCCCTCAAGGCAGGACCCGTCCAAGGCTGCAGTTGTGACTGGCCTATTTGGTGTCACTTGCCAAAAGGCACCTGAACGCCCAGTACTGCTCAGCCTGATAAACCAAACCATTGTACCTTTAAGGCACTGCTTCAGAAAGAAAAGGCCTTTCAGCACAGTGAATAGCATTGCTTTTCCTCCACGCACCATCTGTTTGCCAAGATGAAGAGCTCCGGGCTGGCGGAGGCTTAGTCATTCGGACAAGAATAGGTCCCACTGTACTTACACTTCCCAGCTCCCAAAATAAAAACCACGGCAAGTCATTGACTTCGCTTACCCTGTAGCAAGCACAGAGTTGGTGTGAGGAAACACCTGACTCAGCTGTTATCTTCTCCTAATGCAGAACCAAAAGACTAACACAGCCCCGGGACACCTGGGGTCAACGGTCCCTTTGAGCAGCCTTATCAAGTCCGGTTATTTTTTCAGAGGGGGAAGGGGAATTGCTGCTTCAGAGCATCCTTACAAACATGCCTGACAACTCTGCCACATATAGACCCGTATCGTCCCACTCTGTGGGGAAAAAATACACAGTGGATCCCAATGGCCAAGACTCAGTGTGTGTTGGGGTGCTCAGAGGTGCCAGCAGGTCCCTCCAGGCTCACCATGTCCCTGGGGACTGAAGTCTGGCCATGCACCCAAATTTCAGCATCCGACTTCCCTTCTTCTCAACTAGCTCAAGAGATGATTTTAAACAGCGCGTGGTTCTCTAAGCCAGGATATTGGAGGAGACAGAGGTGGGTTTGTCTTCTACAACTTGAAAACTCAGGTACCTCTTGTTCCCCAAACCTGGTGGGGTCCGTAAGGCTCCTGCCTCGCTGCAAGGCCTGGGCAGGGCTGCGCGACGCAGACAGCCCTGCGCACACTGCTTTGTTGTTGTAGGGCTGCCCAAGGGCACAGTGCTATTCCC
>NW_008824010.1:862106-884081 GCF_000699105.1 Pygoscelis adeliae
CCACCTCCAGCACCCCACCAGGCCCTGGGACACGGGCGCAGTGCCACCTTCCCAGCACCAGAGCAAACCAGGTGCCTGTGCAGCCCTAAAATCTGCTCCACTACACAAAGTTTCACCGCTGTTACTCGCCCCTTCCAAAGTCTTGCCAGCTGGGAGGAGGCAGCAGCGGGTGCGGGGATGCAATTCATTTCCTGCGTGGAAACAGGCTTTCCCCGAAGATCCCCTCAGGGCAGCTCCCCACGGCCCCGTTTCGCTTGCTCGGTGCCTCCAGTCCCCTCTATCTGCTACGTGCTGGAAGAGCTTCTGGCCCACTGAGCAGATGGTGCCATTTGAACAAAACTGGGAATAGGTATTTAGCTAGCATCCCAAGGGGAAGCATTTGGAGCTGCTGGGTAAACAACTCTCTGCGGACCAAATTCAACTCTCATCACTGCTGAGGGAAGCAGCAAGAGCACAGCCTGTGCCTCGCTCACCTGGGAGCCAAACCCACTGGCTGGCATCACCACCACCACAGGGGCTTCTGCAGAGGTGCCCAGAGCCTCCCCAGCGGCGTGTGGCCCTGTCTGCCCGTGGCAGACCAGCCAGGGCTGCTGCCCAGCTACCGGCTGGGCTGGGCTGGGCATCAGCTAACCCAGCAGCAGCAATTGAAATTCCCACCCCCATTACTGTCCCATCCTTTGAGGACATCAAGAGAGCACATCCCCTCCTGAAGCTCAGGTGTCCATCCTTCCTCTGCCTGAATCCTAGTGGAAATCTGGTCTCAGCCCTCCATCACTGCTAAAAAGCCACACAGCACTGTTATTCGGTGCCATGCCCAGGCTACACAGCAACGTTGCCTGGATCCTCCCCAAGAATTAGTTTATAGGTGGCACAAATATCTTTACGCACTTCAGAGTAGATGTCTCTGGGACACTGACGTCCCTGTGATAACCCATTTGTCCCTGTGACCCCATTTGCCCTCTTATATTTGCTACTCGGATACCCTGACTTTCCCACAGTGCCCAGCAGACCCCAGCCCTGGCTGCTCCTGTACCGTAAACCCGCTGGCTCAGATGGGGATGCAGCTATTCACCCCCAAGCCTGAAACAAATCCATTTGTACCCTTTCCTGTGCATTGCACTTGTTCTTCTCCAGGACGGGTGTCTTTGTTCACCATTAGCTTGGAGAAGACCTCTGCCTGGGAGCGAGGGCTGGGCGAGCGCGGGGAAGCAGCCCAGGGAGCAGCCAACCTTGCTCGGGGTTTCCTGGCTTCTTTCACTTGTGGCCCAACCTAAACAGTATTTAAATATCATCTTCTTGCTCCCCCCTCCCTTTCTTTTTGTCACCTGCAAATTTAGATTAACAAGGAGGTTTGACAAAGTGCTACTGTATATGTTAATAAACCCATTAGTGTCGGCCCGCCTGACATATAACCTGCAGAACCTCCAATGTTTACTAATATGATTGTCAAAGCAGAGGAACATTACTTTTTAATGACATTTCATATCACTTCAGTTGAAGTAATATCCTGGGACATGATAATCAGAAAGCCATTTAGCTACAAAACTATGTGCTGAATAGAGGCTGGTGCATGAAAGATGCTCATTTTGTCAGAATTAAAACATTTGTGTTTGCTTCATAAGTTGTAAGCACACTTGTGGAGAAGAAACGTAGTGAAGTATTTATTGGAAGCAGCTCAGTTCAGGTAAATGGGGCTTCAAAATGAAACGTTGGGAAAGGTTGTTATTATTATATTCGCTGTATCTTTTGCATGCAATACATCAATTGACAATTCATACGTATGATATGCTTAATAAACCAACAAGATTTTAGAACTTCTCTTTAAAGAAAATTTCTGAAGTGGTACAACCGGCCGTTAGTAGCCCAGCTGAATTTATTGCTGCTTTCAGAGTAGGGGAATGGCTGCAAGACAGACTGAGATGGAGTTTGATTTTATAGAGCACCTCTCATGCTCCAGGTGATTCCAAAATGCTTTATAAAGCAACAAGCGTGGTACGAAGACAGCGGTGGCACAGTGACTGCAGACAGCCCTGCTGCCCTTATTAATAGTTCTCTCCCCAACTTGGCTGTCCAGAGCCATCTCAGAGCTTTGCACTGAGCTCAAGAGGCAGCGGCTCGAGGAGCAGAGGATGCTCAGCCAGGGGAGAGGGAACTGGGGAACTCCCTGACACATCCTCCGCAGCCTCTGAGCTCCACTGGGGTCACTGAATAAAACAAAGGAATTATCCTGGGTCAGATAAAGATGCAGAAATTAATATTAAATTAATAATTTCTCATTTTTTTAAATAAAGAACCAAGGGGATCCCTCCATCAATCTGGTCAGAACAGCCTTTCTGATAGAAACTAGCAATTGATTTAGTTAAAGTCTGCCGTCGGATGGTGGCTAGAGCTGATTAAAGCTGTGCATGCACTATTAATAGGAGCAGGATGCCTTTCTGTCATTATTATTAATTATGCTGCTGTGATTTCTATCTGTTCATCCATCCACCCATTCTCCCTTCTACAATCCCAGCACTGGCCAAGTATGTATGAATACAAATTCTTACTCTTTTTTTGTTCCCAGTTTTCCAGGGGTGGGGTGGGGGGTGGTGGTGGTGGAAAAGACCAAAAAACTTCATTTACAGGATTTCTTATTAGTATGTGTGAGAGTGTGAGTGTGTCTGTGTGTGAGAAAGTGAGTGGGTGGGTAGTGGGAGGTGAGTGGGTGTGATGCATGTGAGAGCGTTTGTCTGTGAAAAATGCACAAAAGGAAAGTTAAGTCAAAGAAAAAGACTTGGTGTTTCATGTCGAACCCACCGGATTCCCGCACCGTCCTCCCTTCCGCAGGAGCAGTCCCATGGATGGGGTCTGACCCCTGGAAACCCCTCTCCCACGCTTACAAGCATGTCCCTACCTGGGAGCCAGGTTCTCCTGAACTCTCGGCCACTGTTGTCAAGATAGTCAGAAATTTTCCTTCACCAAATAATTAGACTGTGATAAGAGGAAACAAATGGGCCCTCGGAGCAGTGTGGGCTGCAATAAAAGATGACTTATTAGTCCAAGATGGAAATCTCTTTTGATAAATGACTGGCCCCAAGCAAGGAAGGATTCAGCAAAACACAACGTCTTTGTTGTGACACAAGGAAGGGGAAGGAACAACCTTATAAGGGGCAACAAAGCCTCCGCGCGACCACCTTGACCAATTGATTAATCGAGTGCATCCCACGACGTCAATATGTTTCCCTCTTTGCATTAGCTACAGCATCTAAATGTGGAGGACAGTGATGATGTGTTCAGTTCAGGACCCGTTTTGAAACCGCAGCTGAGGCTCCCCTAACAAATACTACCACGGAGGGCATCAGGAAAGGGGGTAGAGCAAAGCCTGCCGATACGGCCCAAGGAGCAGTGTCGAGAGCCAATCGATCCATAGAGCACTTCAAAGCTAACACAAACCAGCACTGAGCCACAACGGTTTGGGAACAAAAAAGAAAAGGAGAGAGAACCAGGTTTCCCCCTTTTCCCCTTCTGCGAGGAGCCTGGCTCAGCGGGGTGGGGCCATGCCTCATACTCCGAGTGAAAGAATTGCCATTTATTAATACTGGCCCAATTCGTGATATTTTTAAAGCCTAGTTCAGAGGGGGGGAAAAAATCCACTGGCATCACTGAAAATAAACCTGACAATGAGGCACTGGACAAGGCATTGAAATCAGCAGGCTTCAACAACACAGCTTCTCCTGGACTTTGATGGTGGGTGGGGGGTCAGTAGGTCTAACTCCAAGCAAGGTACAAGAAGGAGCCCAAGACCTCTGTGGATTAGTACCCAGCCATGAGCAATGACACCATTGGGAGTTTCTAAGTCCCTACAGCCTGGAATGCAGTTATCCCTGGGGACTGATAACTGGGGCCTTCGGTACCACTATTTTTAGTGGGAGATTTAAGTAGAAACAGCAGAAATGTACATATATAGATATATATATGTATGCCATGTATCTGACAGAAATGGCTCGAGCTGGAATTGCTGAACATATTTGTCTCTTTGTCCTCCCCCAGAAACCGCTACCAAAACATACCTCTCCATCTAATGAGATTAGCAAGGTACCATGCTAGATCTTTATTAGTTAAAGCTGACCATAGTGCAAAACTTGGCCTGAATCGTAAATGAGCTGACTGCCAGAATGAGGAGTGCAGCCAGCAAGCAGATTTATTCCAAATGGGTCTCTGCTGTTTGCCTTGGGGAATATGCTTCCTTCCCTTTAACTCCCTGAAAACCGGTAGCCAAAGTTCAGCTCTCCGTACGCTCCCCGAAGCCAGCAGTACCACCGCTTCCCGCTCGCACTGGCCTTACACAGGCTTAATGCCACTGGCCGTGGTGATTTACATGAATCCAAGGCAAGAGAGAAACAAACTTACTTACTCTGGTGGCTCACAGTAGGATTTAGCACTGAAGACAGTTACATATGGCAATTCCTGCCTTCTCTACTTTACTTGACTGGCAGCTTGAAAAGACCAAGATATCAACTATTAATAGCGGAGCCCTGGAAGTTGATATCAGCAGCACTTATTTTTACAGCCGTCTTCTGCCCTGAGACAACTTAGTTTGGCTCCCAGTGTTTTTCTTTTGTAAAAATGGGGGCAGGGGGGAACAAGTGAAAAAGATAATTTCTATTATGAAATGAATGATGCTGGCCTACCCTCACATGTAGTGGCCGATAGGAAACCTTTCACGAGATCTGCACATTCCTTTCCCAGGTCACGCCCAGAACCTCCTTTTAGAGGTCTCATGAGGACCAGCACATGCCTTGGGGGAAGGAACAGAGGCCAAAGCATGGCCATGTATGAGCGTTTCACTGCAAACAAGTTTCTTGCTTTGGAGTAGAAATGGGAAGCATACGCAGAACAGATCTGGTTTCCATCAGCCCGTTATTTATAGCATTTGTTTCACACCATGGATTATACACACTCATGCTTGTTCTTTCAGGCTCTCTCAGTGCTCTGCCGCACTTCCTTCTCACCTGAGCAATGAATCTGTGTGTTCTACCCTGCCGTGATCAGGCTGTTCATGTCTCATTTAGTTGTGCGTTCACTAAATACGCTCCACAGAGCTTGGCTGCTCATGAAATGAGAGTTTGCAAGCAGAGTATCTCCAAAACATCTTTCTGAGCCTTGGGCTAAGGTGGTGAAGACAGACTAGTTTATCAACGGTGCACAAGGGAGAGATCTCCTGGAGCCTTTGATTCACAGGCCCTGGAGGACTAACTGCCTTTCTATGGTTGGATCAATTGAAAACGCCTTTGGCACAGAGAAAAATACGGTCTCGTGAAATAGCCAGTTACTCTGCTCAGCTACTGCACTCTAACAGCTGCGTGGTGGCAAAGACTTGATACGAAGTCCCACCTTGGCCAACTCACCAGAGACTGCACCAAAGACCTCCCTTGCTACCATCCCGTATTAAACAGCAGAGCTTTCTAGCTGGGCCTGAAACAAGCTCCTACACAGCACAGTTCACAAGGAAATCTGCAACCCATCCACTTGCTGATTACTCAAAGAGAGCAGAGTGAGGGTGGTAGGACCCATCTGGTATGCCTGGAGCCATCCAATGTTGTTCTAAGTAGCGAGGTTAAACAATGGCTGTTTGGTCTCTGCTTTTCATTGAATTGAGATTTGTTGTCCATAATAAAACTCCTGGCACGTGATCAGTCACTGTATATAAACCCAAATTACACTAAGAAAAGCCAGGATAGTGTCAAACAGCTCTAAAACATCATTAAAACATGGGCCATCCCCAGTCAAGACATTCTGAAGAGCCGTGAGAAAATGACGGCATTCTTCAGGTTCCCCTCAGGTAGACATGAGGGTGGAGAACACGGCTGATGGCTCTCCCTGAAAGTTCCCTGCCAATATCTGCATCACAACACAAAGACTGGGGCAATTCCTAAGATACCCAGGACCAAACAACAGAAGATGACACAACACTCTGTTCCTGAGGCCACAATCATCAGCATCAACAACCTATCCCTGCCAGATTTAACGGGGAAAGCAGGACATGGGTCTACATCACAAACATGGCATCTTCCCCCAAACCCACGGAAGTAAAATTGACAGTAGCCTAGATAGTCTCCTTTGCAGATGTGAGCTTGCCAAGCGGCCCGCCAGTAGGACCTCACAGCCATACCAGGGGCTCCACAGCTGCTGCAATGGGCAGCAGAACAGGTGCGTTATGCCAGAGTCACCTTCTGGGTGACTGCAGCTTCGTGAGTATTGACTTAGTTACCAGAAAACCACATAAGCACTTTGACTAAGCAAGATGTACTCAGGAGACTAGATGATAGGTTCAGTCTACTACTAAACCTGTAGGTGGTTCAAGTTAGGGGAGATGGATCTTACACCCTTATTCTGGCATTTGAGGGCTCAATTCAGGTGCCTAAACACAGATACCTGCATCTAGTGCCACTGCAGATGTGGCAGATCTGCCAGTTCCGTCTCAAATGGCATGATGTGCTTATCAGGCAACTGAATGGTACCCGAATAGGAATTCAGGAGGGAACTGCAATTATAGTTTGAGGGCTGTGGGATGGACGGGAGCTGCTCACACTGAGATACTTAAGGTGCTTAATAATTTAGCTTATCAAAAAGAAGAGGAAGAAGTACCTTATTAACAATAAAGAGCACTTACTAAAGAGGAGATCTCTTACAGCAGAACTCTCTTTAATCTAACAGACAAAGCCATATCAACATCCAATGGCTGGAAGCCAAAATTAGACAAATTCAAATTGCAAGGAAGGTGCCAGTTTGTAATTGAAAGAGTAATGAGCCATTGGAATTACTCACCCCAGGCTGTGATGGATTCTCCACCATCTGAGTGGATGCTGTTCTAAAAAGTGCCACATTGCAGGCACATATTTCTGTGTTTGGGAATTATTGGTAAAGGCTTTCCAGCTTGCATGAGTTGATGTGCTCTAAAAAACAAACAGAAGAAGTATTATGCTGCTCAGTTAAAGATGGAGAAGGGAGGTAGAGTGAGCTTAAGCAGACAGCCTGTGACAGTACTAGGAACAGGACTCAGGTCACTTAAATACTATCATTGCCCAGCCGCTCTTCTACTCTCCAGAGCAGCCCATAGCCCCAAAGCAGCCCGCATTTTCTTGGCAGCACCCGCAGCTAGGTGACACCAGGTTCAGCAAGGAAACCCAGAGTCACAAGGCCAGGTCCAGAAGAGATAGGGAAGGGACCATATCAGCCAGACACTCCTACTGGGAACACCTCCGGCAACACCTCCAAAGCTGCTCCTTACAAGAAGTCTGAGAAGAACAGGACATCCAGGTGAAGCATGGTTTTGCTGAGCTTTCTGCGTTTCCAGCGAGAGCCCTCCCCAGCGCCAGTCTGTCAGGATTCAGCACTCTCCATGCCTTTGTCCAACATGACTGTGCTCACACAGCCCTCAAGCATACACCCATGTGCTATGGATGGGTGCTCTGCAGATGACCTGCTCGCTCTCCTTCTCTTCCCAAGGAGTATTCCCATCTTTTGCATGCGATATAGGACAAATTACACGTGAGAGGTATATTTTCATCATATTTCCAGCAGGCAGGAAAGAGAGAAAACCACAGGGGAAACGGTCATCTGCCAAGACACCTCCGTGCTGGACCCATTGTACGGGAACACCCGCTGCCAGCCATCGTGGAAGAGCAATAAACACCCAGGCTCAGATAGTCCCTCATTAAGAAAGTCTATTTTACTGACTTCAGGAGTATGTCATAAAAATTAGCAGGAAGGGCAAACAGAGGTAAAAGCGCTGAAGGCTAGACTTGACTCACTGTTGGGCCCTGGGAAAGAGGTAAACCCCAGAACTGGGTGAATAAATTATTTCTTTGCTTCTCTGGTAAATAATTCCAGGTTGACCTCACAAAAAGTCACAGAGATAAATTCACCCCACTTGAAATAAAAACAAGTTTTAAAGATGCTTAGATATCAAATAAAATGTTTCACCAACTTTGTCTAGTTTCATTTGCAGGCTGTGAAAAAGGCTTTTGAGAAATTAAATGTAGGTAAATTTCTAAGACACCTGTTTTGAAATAACCAAGAGAAGTATGCCAGCTGGGAAATGGCAAAATAAAACCTTTTGAGTTAGAACCATTACAGATAGTCTTTCTTGGCTGAAAAGATGTAATAAATTTGTGGACGGTTTTTATAAAACTCCCGCAGATGCATTGGTAAGATTTCACACAGACCATAACCAGGAAGAACTCTGCAAAGCACCGGCTTGGAACAGCCCAAACAGAGAAACTCTGTTCCTCCTCCTTTCCCCAGTCTTTGCCTGCAAACACATCACTACAGTTAACACACAAAACACCATTCATTATAGTCAGAATCCAGGAGCACAAAGTTAGCTCTTACACTGAGGCTGGGATCAAAATATAACAAAAATCTTAAAAAGCAAGATGAAATATTGAGCCCTTTGAAAGTTCAAACAGAAAGAAATGTTACTGTTTCTCAGGCAAATGTGAAAACATTATAAACGTATCTTTAGCTTTATTCATTTGAGTTTATTCATTCACTTCCAATGAAGGTGCTCCAGATTTACACGATAGGGTGGCTCAGAGCAAAACTCAGTCCTTAGTGACGATACTTTGGGTTCACACCACCACTGCCTACCCAACTGCCTGGGCTCGAAGTAGCCAGCACTGCTCAACATTCAGCCTCATTCTGCCCTTATATTATGGGCAGCAAGTCTTTGGTTCAAGAGCTGTGTTACCTGAGGTTTGTATGGGGCACCCAAACATCTACAGGGCTCCTAGAAGTGCTCCATAATCTCAGTGTAAGTTATCAGGAAAAGTTATGGCTCCAAGTAAACAGCTCCTTAATGACTCAGAAGCTACTGGAAAAGTCCAGACCTTCATTGATAAATTACGTAGCCAAAAATTACCCAAGCTGTTGTGGACATAAGAGAGGGTTTGTTACTACAGTAATATCGTTTTTCAGGTAGGAACCTAACCACAGAGAGACTGAAACAAGCCGTGCAAAGGCACACAGGATGTCAATACATCCTGAGAAAGAGAAAAAAATCAAACCAGATTTGGCCAAGGCCAGCCCAGTGGCTTGCCCTTCCTTGTGACAGTCAGCAGAAAGTTTCAGCAGGTGACACAGGGATGAATAATTTGGCTGGATGGGCCTGAGAAGTGGAACATGAAGGCTGAACTTTAGGGAGAATCTCCAGCCTGAAAGCCTGGTTGAACAGACTCCTGAAGGAACCATCTCACTTAGGGCATTTTCCTTGGAGTGACTAAAACCCCACAAAATACACCCTGTGCAACCTTTTGCATGCGGTGGCAGATGGGTCCCATCAGTTCATGGGCTGAGCAGGTATTTTCCACGTCTCACTACGAAGCTTTGGTGTTTCTGCAGTGCAAGTGCACCCTCAGCCAAATTAACTGAGCCTATGCTGTAGCCTTCAGCTTTTTCAGCCCTGTGGGCCTGGCCCAGCTGGAGAAGCTGTGGTCTTCATTAGCAGAAGAAGGACTGCCACAGGACCTTCTGTGCTTTTTTTTTTTAATGCCACTCTGCAAAAACAGTTGGTTTCATGAGTACTTGCAAAAAATTAGAGCCCCTGGCAAGACTTATTTTGGCTTCTCTGCTAAGAAAACTACTAAGAACTGCCTCCTGAACAGGAACAATCTGGGATTCAGACAGGAACAAAAAAAATTGGGAGGTAATAATCACTGGTCTGTGCATCCTTCCTGCTCCCAGACTTCAAGGTTCGCTGTTTTCCAAAATGACTGCCCAGGTTTCGACCAGCTCAGGGGTCCCAGGAGGCTGAATACACACAGCTACAGATACCCCTTCCCTTGGAGCAGCGAGTACGACACTGCCTGAACCACAGGAAAAGCAGGATGGATGAGAAATTCTTCCCTCACAACGGGAAATACAGCAGTCAGGATACCGAGAGGGTGGTCCGCCTGTTAATTTGGGAGACAGAATTCAAACTGAAAGCTCCATGTGGAGCAAATTAGCAGAAACTAATTCTAATCCGTCCCACGCTGGCACAGAGGCACGTCAGCCCTGCTTAAAATTGCACCTCCCTTCAGATCTAGGCTGCCCCTTGTCCTACGTGGAGAGAAAAAAGGACGGGGAGAGGCTGCATCGCAATCTGCGTGCAGATGGTCCGTATTATTGAACCTCTGTGGAGTATCAGCCACTTGCCCCTGTGCCCCATGATAAATCACAGTCTCCTTCAATGTTCTTGGGGAAGAGCAATGTTCTCCTGGACTCTGATTGGGTTGAAAGTCTGACTAGTTAAGGAGATGTAAATACTGAGCCCCTATCAGCCTGTAATTGTCATCATCATGCTGTTTAGGAAACTACTCACATCTTTGAGCAGTTACTCCATGTCTCCTCCACCCCAGGAGAAGGTCTGGAGCCCATTTCCGGCAGCCGGCAGAGAGCTGCTTTTCTTTAGTTGACACAAACAGAGTTTGTCAGCTTGTGCATCCTTGGTTTCTGCTTGGTTTAATGTTGCTGCAGAGTCCTTGGGAGCAGCTTAGCAGCTGGAAACAGAGAACTCGCAACCCTTGCCACAAAGGTGCCCATTCAGCAGCCGCCTGTCCCCCGGGGTCCTGCCCAACAAGAGCATCCCCTGTGCGGTGGCCTTTGGGATGGCGTCCTCGGTCCCCGCCTGAGAGGGAGGAAGTGACACTTCCAGTGGCTCTCATGGAAGGCAGAGCCAAAACGTGTGCATTCACTTTCTTCTGCAGACAGAAAACTGAAGAAACACGGTGCTGAGCCAAAATAAATACATTTGGCATCTTTCTTGCGTCTGCACCGGCACGTTCGTGGCACTGAAACTGAAAACAGGCCTGAACCTTATTTACACTAAAGTCTCTTTCCATCACTTTGGCAGTAGGAAGGGGCTTAGTCTTGGTACATATTATATTTTCTTTTCAACATGTGTAAATGAGGATCAAGCTTTTACGTTGCTTAAAATAGATGTAAATGACCCTTTATGCTGTCAGAACGGTGTCAAGAGGCCTTCCTGCAATAAAAAAAATCAGCCCCATTATGCTTTCATATCATGCTCCATTCATTTAGTTCTAGTTTTCCAAACTTGGGCAATTCCCCTTGACCTTGGCAGCCTGTGCTGAGATTTACGCAGCTGGGACTAAAACCAGGGGCAGAAGAAGGCGTGTGAGCTCAGACAGAAACACGTCGAAACCTTCAATCTAAACTGGACTTGAAGACCCACCTGGAGGACTCCCCATCCCCAACGGGCTCTAGGCCATCTGTGATAGATTTATTCTTTCTATTAGTTGCTTTGGAGACTTTTTAAAAAAACTTTGTATATTCTAGTCCTCTTTACAAACCATGAAATGGAGAAAAGGAGAAGCAGAGAAAGAATAACAAGACATGCTGGGCTGCCATCAGGGTTTTGATGCCTCGCAGATGGACTTGCCATGCCTCCTGCTCAGGCCCAGGGGAAGCCACCACCACGCATCCTTGCCCAAGCCACTGGCTTTGCTCAGCTGCCAGTTTGCTCTGTGCACATTGAAGGAGACAAGAAAGGAACTGGCCTTCCTTGGATCTCTACTATAAAATGCATTAAATTTCCTTGAAGAGATAGTCTCTGAGCACTGACCACACAGGCAGACGAACAACTGGCTGTATAAGCTACCCAACTTTTTGGTGGTTAAGGTCAGTGATGTGATCCCCATCCCTTCTGTCTGATTAATGCGGAGGAGATCCATTAGCCAGTGAGCGCTGACCAAGGAGCGGGCTCAGTCCAGACAACCTGGCAGCCCATGCCCTTAGACTCAGTCCTGAAGAAAGTGTCTCCAGGTACCTCGGATGCAGAGAGCCCTGCTCTTCCACCTTCCTGTCACTCTGTACAGCAAGTAAATTACTAGAGCCCTTAAAAGAAGGTGATATATGTCCACATCGGTGTCTTTTGCCATTGAGTAAGCTCTAGAGCCAAGAAGGGGTTGGCTGTTACCCTGATCAATTACTGCCGGTGCTCCTCGCTGCCCAAACTACCTTCACCCTTTCAGCTCCTACTTGTGGTGTGGACTACTGAAAGAGAAGGGCTTTCATTCCACCTTAAATCCAGATCCCATCCACACTACTGCAGCCTTAACCTCTCTCACTCCACCAAATAAGGTCTGCTCATAAACTGCACTGTTCCTTTGGAGCCACCATTGCATGCAGAGATGTCCTCACAGGTCATGAATACCATCTGCCCCAAAGAGCTGGAGCAAGTGATACTCAACCCAACGGCAGAATAAGTTACTGGAATATGCTGAAGCTGTGTCAGCCCAGCCCAGCCCCAGAGCCACTGCAGGCACTGCCTGGCCCAGCACGGCAGCAAGGCCGCAGGATAACTCAGCTGAAGGGCAGAACTTTTACAGTAACTATCGTTTTCTTTTCTTTTCAGAAGAATGCACAAGGGATTGTCAACACTTTCCTTACCCCCCCTCCTCTTTTCCTCCATAAAACAACCCTCTCTCCAGCTTCGCCAGTTGAATGCCGCTTCACAGCTTTTCTCCAGGAGCAGTTGCAATTGGAAACACCCAAACAAATCTTATCCAAGAGTTTATGAGGAACAGCACAGAGGCACCCTGAAAACTGCAGCATGCTACCTAGAGTGCTGCAGATTATTATTATTTTTTTAATCTCGGTATAGCTCTGGGTAAGGTTTTAACTGGGCATTGTATTTCAAAGCCAGGGAGTAGGATCTATGCAAAGCACTGGATAGTTTCTGCATTAATTGACCATCAAATCCTTCCCCTTTGCATCTGCATTCTATTATTAGAGAATGTAAAGCAGTTTATAAGGCTTTTAACCTCTTCAAGTGAACACTCTGTGGAAGTTATGCTGCTGCAGGGACCATATTAGCTTTATAGACTTCGTTTCTAATCCAAGGAGAGGGGAAAAATGGAGAAGAGACAGAGCAAATGAATGGTTTTTGATGGTGTAAATTCAGCTGGTGTAAGTCAGCACAACTCCATTAACTTTGGTAGAGTTATGCTGATATATGCCAGCAAAAGATCAGACATTTGATCTGCAATGAGGTCCTCATTCCCAGAAGACCAAAATGGTACCAGACAATTTATTAGCCTTCTCAACTACATTCTTCCCTGCTGCATGGAAAAGCCCTGATTGGATGCCAGGGAGCCATCTGGTAAACTGGGTACCATGGCATGCATGCACACTGTGCGCTCAGTCACTTGGAGGAGAATCACCTTCCAGCAAGTCACTTTGATGACTTCTGTGACCATCAGCCTGTTCCCAGGGCTCCCATGATGATGGGTGTCAGAGAAAGGCAGAACCATGCTGTGGATTGGGAGCCTAAATTGAGTCTTGCAGTCTCTAACTAAAGCTGCTGAGCTCTACTTTCTTCAGGGTCTTATGATTGGACTCCTCAGGGCTTAAGCACCATTCCCAGGTCAAGAGAACCAAGATGGAGGCAGCCCAAACTGACCTGGGTTCCTGTGGGCAAGGGAAATGTGGAGGCCAGGTGTTATCACCAAGGTAGGAAAACAAGCATCAAGAAGTATTGTGGTGGCCTGGGCTGATAGCCCCTCCCTTGCACAGGACGCTGGTTCCAAACACCACCAAACCAAGCCTGTGGATCTCATGGGACCTGCAGCAACTCACCTTGATGGCCCAACCCTGCAGGGTAGCCACAGCTTCCATTCAAAGTAACATGAGTGCTCAGTACCTCTCCTGTTCCAGGATGAGAGCCAACATCCACCGTTTCTGCTCAACCTTAGATCAGAAGGATGACCAAACTGTCACACCAAAGGTCCACCTAGCTCATTATCCTATCTCCAACCGAAAGAAAAGCAGATGTCTAGAGAAAACAGCATCAGCATAGCACATATATGGTACTTCCCCTTCCGAAGAGATGCATTCCCCTGACAGAGAAGCTTGACACCTGCAGACCTGAATAACTGTTGCAGGAAGAGCAGGAAGCAAGCCCTGGTCCCACCTTAACCATGGCAGGAGAGAAAACAGGTAGCTCTGTGCTGCCTCCTTCAGAAGAGTCATCTGAAGGGACAAGAAGAAATCTATCCTTACAAAAGCAGACAAGACAAGCAGTGTTTGATCTCCTAGCTTTGTGCAGCAGGATGAGAAGGAAAACTCACCACCTTGCTTGCTGCCTTTGCCTGTTTTCTTCACACAATTGTTCCACCACCCCACAGCAGGTGGGATTCTCATTTTGCAAATCCCTACCCCTTTTCCTTGTTTCATAGTAACCCCAAATGTCACTAGACAGAGCCCAGGACAGTGATTATGAGCATGCAAACAACGGTGTAAGGGCCAGTATAATTATCTTGTTCCTAAGCACTCGACAATGCTTCCAAGTATCCTGTATTTAGTTACTTGGTAAGGTCCTGAATGTCTGGCTCTCAGGCACTATGGTTTTATTGCTACAGAATGAGCCAGAAACCATTCAAAAGCTTTAAAAGGTCTTTTTAAATAGTCAGAACGAATTTACAGTGTTGGCTGCCTGGCAAATGCAACAGGCATTTCAAGTGGAAAGGAACAGTCCTTTATTGCATCTGCTGTTGGCATTTAGGGCACCCTGATCGCTGACAATTCCTCAGCTCTAACGCTCGGCATCCTGCAGGCTGCTGGCTGGGCAGAACCAAGGGGAGCGACAGACTGAGAATAAAGGGTCTAGGTGAAAGCAAAGCCTGGGTTTGGAGTTGAAAATTTTCATTACAATTCATCAGACAATGATCATTTTTCAAAACCTTACAGCGTCACAGAAATGCCTTGGTTTCGAACACCTGCTAGTGAAACGTAAGCTGGGCTCCACCAGCAAACCTTTCCCGGCTCTGCCTGCCCGGAACATGTCCCATCTGCCTCTCTGTGTGCCACCTCACCTCAGGTATCCAGATCTGGCACTCTGGACTTTCTAGAAACCAGGGCTTTTGACAAACTGCTCTGGAGTGGACTTCTGAACAGTGCTGGTGTCCTTGAGCAATACTGCCAAGGAGATGAGGATGAGACAGACCTTAAACCAAGTGCAACCCTCCCTCCACCCAAGTTCATGGCTATTGACACTGCATCTCAGCCACTTCTTGACACCATCATTAACCCAGCTGGTGGCAGGCCACTTAGTCTCAAGCAGCATGGGAGAGGGGAGGAACAGCAGACGCCTTTTTGATGATCTGAAAAGCCCAGAATGATTTGCCATTTCTTGTGCCTGGGACAGATTAGAGGGACACGGGAGCAAGAGGTTCCTAAGGCCAGTTTACATCTGGGGTTAAAAAGCCATTGGACAAGCAGCTGGAACAGCCACTGCATGTGTGGAGAGATGAATGGCAATTCATACAGCTCTGGGGGATGCAGGAAAGGACTTCTCCAAATTCTCCTGCTACATCTCGGCTAAGAATGAAGCCCACAGCACCCCTTGCCGCTCTTGTGCTCCCACTCCCCTGCCCTGCATCCACCAGTGTTCCTCCACTCACACCTGCAGGGTTACCTGTCCCAAGCCCAAAACAGCTCTCTTCCTTCTCACATGCATGTGCAATACCCCAGCCGTGTCAATTTGGGCTCCAAGATCCTTCTGCACGACGCAAGCACAGCAAAGTGCAATTATGTGGGGAATCCTCCATTACTTTCTGCTCCACTTGGCCCCTTTCTCTATGAGCAAATGTGAAGCAGGGGCTGACCTACATCCCCCTTTGCAAGAGCTGGCTCCCATCTCCCATCTCAGGCTAGATATTTCCTGACTTGGTCAGTTACTGGTGTTCTGGGGCCTTTATCTCCCCATTCCAGGCACAAGAAGGCCCATCAAAATTGTCTGTCTTCTCCACCAGATGGTAAAGGCCAACTCCCCTGTCCTTCCATGGCATAACTTCTAGAAAATGCAAGTTTCCTCAGGACACTGAAGGAAGGCAATTAGCAAAGAAGATGATAGTCAGGAAAACATTTTAGAAAGGTTGAATAGAATAATTTAAAGGTATTATTATTAATGATGGCAATTACAGTACTAGAAAGCTCAGTGGCTTTTCGTACAGGACTGAAAAAGGAACAAAACCAAGCAACCTCTACGAGAATGCAAGAGAAGCAGTAACGAGCTGTGGAAACCAAACAAGATCAGTGTCAGAACAACCAAGCCAAATCCTCTGCTTGAGTAAACCAGTGTGGGTCCCCTAGAGTTCAGGGGCTGGGGGGGAACCACAGCTACCTCCCTCTGACCAGGGCAGAGGATATTAAAGCTGAGCTTTCCAAAGACCTTTCGGGAAGTCAGCTCAAAGTCACTGCAATTAAATGAGCCAAGGAATTCCCCCAAGGCTGTGCAAGAATCTCCCCCGCTCCGTTCTGCTGAGCTGCTCTCCCGAGAGTCACCAAAACAAGTGTCACCCACCTATCACACCCCGACATGCATTTGCACTTTCCTACGCGCCATCAGGCCGTCAGCTCGGGACGTTTCCTGAGGATCGTGCAAAGGCCATCAAGCTGACCAGTCATTAATTCTCAGGAAGCACCCACTGCCTCATTGGTAATTACTTAAATAAACTTCCCTTTCATGGTGTCTGAGCCAAGGCCTTTCTTTCTGACACGTCCCAATAAAGTTTTATTTAAGCTAAGATAACATGAGGGTTATGCACACGAGCTGGGCTGCACCTGACTAAACACTGGGCCCATCGGCGATGGCCGGATGGCTCGAGCAGGATTTTGCCGCCTCGCCCTCCTCTCCTCCGTGGCCAGTGCGGCCCCTTCCAGCTCACAGCGAAACAGCCCGTGTATGATTTCCCCTTATACATGCAGCGTATATCCTTCATGCAAATCTGTCTCATAAATCACTGCATCCCAGGTGCACCACGGAGTAATTTGCTAGGAAAATACTGTTCCAACCGAAGGACCCAGCATACCACAGTGGTCTTTATGAGGGGTAATAGCCAGGATAGGGGTGACTTGGAAACCTGCCAGCCTCCGAAAATGATTCATCCTGCCTGACCTTAAATCTCAGATCCTGACTATTGCAGATGGAGCCGCCTTCGCAGGCAGGAAGCGTCAGTCACGGCCGTGTTCGTATCCCCTCCCTGCCCATGGCTACAGGGCCCTGGGGGCACGTGAGAACCCCCAGCTTGAGAACTGGTTTGGGTTATGAACTACCCCAAAATAACCAAAATGAGGGTCTCCAGAAACACCAACCCGAAGCATCACTTAGCACTGTGCACAGAACCAACCCCAGCATTTTGCTTTCTGCGACTTCACTAAAAGCTGCAGCCTGTGTTTATCTCACCTGCATGGTTTTGAGAAAGATCTTATTGGTCTCAGCGATTTACACTTCTATCAGCTGAGACCCTGGTCCCAAAACTCCAAGAATGTCTTAAATTTTAAGACTTCTGGTCTGTCAAGTGATCATTTTATCTCCGATACAGAGTTTTACCCAGACATCTCACTTTGCTGCAGTTAATCCAACAATAACCCAAGCATCTCTAGTTCTCACATGTTTCCACAGTAATTAGTATACTCCCAAACAACTTATTCTTATTTACAGATGTCAGGAATACGCTTTGCTAACCAGACCTTTGACCCGCTTCCATGTAGACCCGTGAGATACTTTAGAGTTACTTGCAAGCACAGGACTCATTTTTCAGAGAAGGCAGCATTAAGCTACCAAAGTGAAGATCCATTTAAGTCAAAAGTTTAATAGTTTTGCTGTAGTAAGAGAAAATGTCTGGATACCAAAGAGTCAAGGGAGGAATATTGTACTTAGCTGAGAAAATGGACAAGCAGTCAGACAAAAAAGCCTTTCTACAGCTCTGACAAAGAAACAATAAACTCAAGCTCCTGTAGAGCTTAGCTTAAACGAAAAGGATAGAAAAAGAAGACAAAATATGGAGTTAAAATATTGCCCCTCTATTGATATTAACTACAGTAATGGGGTGACATATAATGGCATAAGAAATCTTCACATTCGTAAGAAAAAATAAACTAGAAAGACACAAAGGTTGGGGATTTTCAGTAACACCCTAGAAATGGACATTTTAGACCATTTAGACCCCATCACAGGTATTCAAGACTTTATCCGCGTTCACCATAGCCAGTACTAGCTGTCAGGCAACAGCAGCAGACATCGGGAGCCCGGAGTAGCTCTCGGTGTGTCTCTGGCCCCACAGTGCTGGAGCTTAGCACTGCCCACAGGTATTTATAACCCTGAGGACAGAGAGGTGGTTGAACAGGAGCAGGGACAAACGGCAACATGGGACTGCTCAAACACAACCACCTACCGGCTGCTGTACTAGCAAACAACCCTCCTGCAGACAGCTGAAGGATGGTGACACGTCTCCTCCCAAGCAGCTCGTGGTTGGCATGTGCTGCCAGACAGGAGGATTTCTACTCCTCGGTGTGTTCATTACTGTACCTCTCAATACTGTGGGCCAGTTGATGTCCACCAGACACCACTGTCGGTGCTAGCATTCCCCAGAGAGATCCTGGTGCACTCCTAGGTTCCCTGTTAGGTCCAGACAGACACACGAATATCTAGCCCAGAGAAAGTCCAGGAGGGAGCAGACTTGTTCAAACACACGCCGGGGACAGGGCTCCCTGCCATTCACCAAAATGCTTTGACCCCTGCCCTCCTGGAATGAAACCAGCCCCTCAAAACTACCAGCGTGAGGAACAGAAAATTGCAAATGACTTCAAGTGGGATGGAAAACTCCAAGTTCGACGATCACAAGCTGAGGCCGCTAATCTTCTTGTCATGGGAGCAGACTCACCCTACAGAAGGGAATTCCTGCCTTTGACTGGACTAATTAAAGGCATCGAACTCTGCACCCATTATGGCTTGATGTGCCTTAATCCGAAGTGACATTCGACATACGCAAGGAACACAGACGCACACATACGGTTCTCATTGCTTAAAGGGGTTTGGCATCCGCGGGGGTGTACCAGCTGCAGCACACTTCCTCTGCTCGCCCTGCTGGGGTGAGCTGTGTGGGGTGGCAAAGTGGGGGATAATTACTCATCCCACCTCAGAGCCCCTAACAGCCCTGGGTGGCTAGACACTCTGCAGAAGGTCCCATTTAGGGGAGAGGAGTGTGGTCCAACCCAACACTGAAAGGTCATTTGAGAAGGTGAGGATGGGATGGGGATTCAAAGCTTTCCTCAAGTGAAATGAAAGTGGAAGGTGCTGAATGAGCAGTGCCCGTCTCTCCTCTGTGCAGGTACAGGAACAAGCAGTTGCCATGCTTTGGGAATGCAGAATATTTCCAAGCATGATGGTGTACAAGATTGTAAAGATCTCAAATTAGAGAAGATTTAAGACGCAAGATGAACCAACTGGGTATTTGGATGGAGCAATGTGAATCATGGGTATTGTTTGTGTTCCTCACCTCCTGTCCAGGACTGCCTCGAAGTCCAGGGATACGTCGCCACACTCAACCATGCTCAGCAGAATCCTGAACCAGCCCTGGGAAGAAAACTTGCTTTAGACACTGATGGGAAGGAGACAAACCTCCTCGTACTTCAAAGCCAAAAGCCCCCTTCTCCGCAGAGCACCGCAATGTAGGAAGCAGCATAGTATGGCCAGCAAGGCACAGGGCCATGCTTTGCAGCCCTCTCCCCAGACCAGCCGAGCACTCACACCGCAGTGATGCCGCAGCGCTGGAAGCGGCATGGGAGGGCAGTCGGTGGCGGATGAGCTGGGATGTTTGTGCCATGGGAACACCTGGCTCTGAAGACCTGGGCTGAGATGCAGGCCCTGAAAAACAATAAAGCTTTCTCAATGGCACTGCAAGAAATGAACTTCCCTCTTCAATTATTGTTTTTTCTGTAAAAGATTAGAGTCCCATACCACTATTACCTGCACTGTCAACTAAAAGTGTTGGTGTGCTAGGTCGCATGGCAGCAGGCGGTGTATTTACATCCGAAGGTCCCAAGTTCATTTCCAATTAATGATCCATAAGAGGGACTGCAGCATTTCTCCTAGGAGAATTGCTTGGAAGCAACTGATAGACTGCTTAGGCTGGGGTAGAAACAAAGCACGGAAATATTGTCATGAGTTATAAATCAGGCAAAGTCAGTGATGCTCTATAAGGAATGGTAATGCTCGGTGCACACTAGTGCCAATAGCTGGTCAGTAAAAGCTACTTCAGAGTAAAAAAAAAAAAAAAAGAAGATGGTGATTTCAGTATGACTGAAATGCAGAACATGTTCAAATTCATATTTAATAAAGCAATTATTGCTTATTATTGAAGTACCAATTGATTATTAAAAACACATTTATTGAGGCTGGACCACAAGGTAACAGATATGTACCTCTGGCGTAGTTGTGAAACCTCAGTAAATAGCCATTATTAGAAACAGATTTATTGAGGCCTAACGATACCATAAGATGCGTATCAGTTACAGAGCTCTTAAAACCTGATCAGTATGTTCTTAAGCCATTTTTACTGAGGGTTCGTAGCTCAGCAGTAGGGCTACATGTCTTCATTTAGGGTTGTTAAGCCACATGGAATACCATCTTAATGCTCATCTGATACTTAATTAAGGTAGTGTTTGCAGGGAAAAGCCTACACCAACCAATAAGAACCAGGAAAAAACACAATCATTTTCCTGCTTCCAGAAACACAGATCAGAGCCACTATTTGACCTGTTGTCGAGTCTTTTCATTAATCTCTGAACCCCTCTTTCAGTGAAGCGTGTGGACCGCGGGAGATCTGAGGATACAACCATGCGACACGCAGAGTTGCGTCCATCCCGGTGCCCGACGCCACGAGCAGAGCACGTCCTCCTGCCCTCAGCCACGCAGCTCAAACCTCCGCTAGGCTTTGACCAACTTGCACTCAACAAGCCCTCGTGCTCCCTGAGGGCCTTTGCCGAGTCTCTCTGTGTTGGCACTACTGTTGTAAATTGACTGTAATCAAAACTGCAGTGACACTAAAATTGGACAGAGACCAAATACTGCCCGGGAAGAGAGAGCTGAGCACAGTGAGACCAGCGCTGGCCACAGACCATGAGCGCAACAGGCAGAGGGTACCCCAGACGTGCAGTCCTTGCTTATTCACAGAGAACAAGTCCCCTCCCATCGCTTCCTTCATAAATGCTTAAACATTTGCCTGGTAAAGCCACCCTTCGTCCCGTCTTTCCCTGCCTGCCCCCACGGCACCTGCTTCCGCTGCCAGATCTGACGTCTCCACTCCACGCACAAAGTACCAGACCACAGCGTAGCCACTAGAGACTCCCCAGCGCTGACTGAGCCTTTCCCATGTCTCGGGATGAATACCGGAGAACATATCCCCAGAGACACAGCCAGCAAAACAAAGAGGCAGTATGGAAACTACAGCCGGAGTGAAGGCAGCGATTTTGCCCAGATCATGCAGAACGGCTGGGGCAAAGCCCGGGGGAGAAGAGAGGTCTGCTCCTTTTCTTTCGCCGCGCCTTAGGACCTCCCGGCCTCCCCACCAGAGGAGGAGGGGAGAAAGGAGCCCAGATTACTGAAGAACTCCCCTAGCTCCAGTCTCCTCTGTTCAAATTTATATATTCCACTACAGGTGACATCATGATTGCCGGAGTCTGACAGGTGATGCTGTAAAATGCATGAAACCATAAAAATTTCAACAGCAGCAAGCTCCATTGCCGCTACATCTGACAGCACTTAGCTGCCCAGCTAACACAAATATTATAAAAGCACTCGGGAAAGAAATCCAACCTGCCTGACCTCAGTTTTGGACTAATAAACAGTACAGCATGACCAGATTTCACCCACATATAATAAACAGACAGCTTTTAAAGAAACCAAGACAGGGTGTTGGTAGGTGTAAAGAACTAAGGAAAGAGATGAGTTAAAAGTGGGCAAAGCCATTGCTGAACACGGAGGGCTCAGCTCCCAGCCTGCTCTTCTTTCTGCCACTCCGTCTCCCTGCCAGGAGGAGATCTGTCTTAGGAACAGCATAACTATAGCTGCAAAAAGATGCTCACTGGTGTTACACAGCCAGACCAGGGGTGGGTAATTGCCTAAACTGTGTCAGCGCACCTGATGTTCAT
>NW_008824010.1:884153-912697 GCF_000699105.1 Pygoscelis adeliae
TCCGAAAGCTGGACAGTAAGTGAATCCAAGAGAATTACTGCCCTTTCTTTCATCACCCTCAGTACTAAATTTTAAAAGGCCAAGGATCTGCTTTCTATTTCTTTCTGCTGTGAGGTCCCTCTGGTCTCCCTGGAGGAGGAGAGCACCTTGCCTCGGCTCCGTGCAAAGCTCTCTCGGAAGGAGGCAAAGGAGGACACCCACGCAGGCAACAGCCTCCCAAAACCACCGAGGTGCGTGAGGCAGACAGGGGCTGATGGCTCCAGCCAGGGCAGGGATTTTCAAACCAGACGTGCTGAAATGGATCTTCAGCTTCTCCAAGGGGAACTGGCTTCCATGGGCTATTTTTAGATTAGTCAGATTGATGGATGGGCAGAAGGAGCTTGTCACCTTCCAAGTGGCCATCCCAAAAGCTTTCCGAGCAGAGGTGGGGACCCTTGGGAACCAACGCTGGCTGTTCTTAATCACCTCTCAGAGACCCTCTGGATAATCCACAGGGTCCAATTTCCAACCCACCCTGCACCCCATGCACCGCCCACCAGGCACCCCCAATATAGCTCAGCCCAGGGACCGTCCCAGCACCCAGGGCCACGGGAGTCTGTGCCCAGTAAACAAATGGGCACCCAACCCATTTGGCATCTGTGCCAAAAAGTGCACCTGGAATCTGATTTGCTGTTAGATCGTAGTGACAGTCTACTGAGACAGGCAAGCAACAGAAGTTACTATAAATACATATATAGCTCCATTAAATCCCCCTTTATTCAAATGATTGGAGAGGTGTCTTTGAGCTCGCTTGCTCTCACGGATGCATATACGAGAGGGGGAGTGAGTCGAGCAGCAGGCACCAATGGGGCCGCCCTGCTCTGGAGCTGTGTTACCAGGCAAAGCAAACATCATCGTCAAAATCACATTATTATCCACGCAGCTACAGTAATTGGCAATGATGGTCAACCTTGTAAGTGTGGCTTTAGATATTAAAGATAGATGTGTTTAAATGTCATTTTTTCAACCAAAGATAAAACGTTATTGCAAAATTCTACACAGTATTTTTAATCACAGGTCTTTACAAGCACTTCAATGGAAAGTGTATGATCATTTTTTTCACAAAATCATCGCCGTTTGTTCACCATTACAGATCGCCTTTTTCTATTGAACTAACTGGTGATAGATCCAGCAGATTTTTCAAACAATTTTTAGTTACTGGAAAAATATGCATAATGAAAAAAATGCAAAGTGCGTTCACTGGACTGTGTTTAAATCTTTTTCACATAAATGGTTCCCTATTTTGCAGTCAGATTTATCAGAATTGACATCAACTAATGGAAATGTGATGGCTACAGGCAGTGATTAAAAGCACCTGATACAGACCAATATGGGACAGCAACTCCTCAGCAAGGAACATCGGCTCTTACCGTACTGGGGGGCAGGACAAATTGCTACCAGGTAAGACGTCACCTTTCTTGCTCCCATTCTTCTAAATCTCCAGATCACCAGCCAGGTCCAGCTACAAAATCACATATTTTTACAAATGCAAGCAGACACTGAGATGGTTTAAGTGTGGTCTTTGCAGCCACCTTCATGCAGAGCCAGAAAGATGTTTAGGCACCTAATTTCAGCTAAAATAAAGTGGATGCCCTGATGGCCATGGAAAGTTTTCTGCCTAATCCCTCCCTGGATCACATCCCACACCTCCCTGCTGCTTCTCCACTGCAAAATGCAGTGGAAAATGCTAACAGGACTTCCCAGAGTCTTATCACTTCCAACTTGGGTTGCGTGAGGGCTCAGCTACTCTAATTAAAACAAAGCCATTACCAGGAAATGAGCTCTCCCCGACTAGCACAGGAGAGCAGCCCTGGATTAAGTGCTCCCAACTCCTGCTGCTGCCAACCTCTCTGGATAATTTCCTGACCGGGACACCAGCCTACAGGGAGCAGGAGCAGCTGCCCTGGGCTCCCTGTGGACGGTACGGAGCTGTGGGAGTCCCAGTTAATTCGTATCAAGCCAGGAGATGGCACTCCACAACATGCAGAATAACGCCTGGGCTTTGCATGCCCCAAAAACCTCCCTTTTGTGCCTGCCAAGCAGTTTTATTCCACCCATCAGCATCTATTTGAGCCATCAGCTGTAGCGTGGTTGTACCAGGCCCCCGGAGAGGTGACATCCAGCAGCCACCAGCTGCTGTCAGGCAGCTGTGTGGCAGCACTGCCCTACACCTGCAGCACTCCTAAGGCACCAGCTGGCTCCCGGCGGCTCCAGTTTGCAACCTTAGGGTCTCTTTAATGCAATCCTCCTCTTTTTTAGGGAATAGGCAAAAAAAGTAATAATAACTGATCATAAAAAATCAAAATCATTTACCTTTCAGGAGGCAACTCAGCACGGGCTATTACAGTGTAATTTGGTACATCATAAAGTTTCCTGTTAGAAGAGAAAATGGGGCTGCTTGCATGAGCTGCCAATTGGAAATAAAACAGTAGTGGGGTCGTGATCATTAGCACCGCTTTTTCTATTAGGTTTGCTTTCCACTGGGGTGGGAAGAGGAGGGAGATTGAGATGCAGGTGAAAACAGATGAGATAGGTCTGGAAGACAGGAGAGATGAACAGAAGATGGCTCTTTATGTTTATGAAGGGTCTCTTCTTGCACCTATTGCATTTACAGTGGAGAGCCCCACAGAGTGATGGTGGATGCAGGGTGAGTCCCCAGACCACAGTGGGATGTCCAGTCTCCCGAGGTACACGACACCACAGCAACAGCAGAAGCAAGAGCTGCTCAGAAGAGGGGCAGGTTATTTGTGCTACTTGGGAACACAATGTTTGGGGGGGAGGGAAGGGGGGGAAGGGGAAATTACTGAAATTGCAATAAAAACAGGCCAGAATGAGAGCTGGCCTGTTACTGCGACCGGCCACTGTTGTAAATAAAGGCCCCAAACTGCTGGCATTCACATGCATTTCTGAGCACACTTCCCTTTGCTGTTGGCAATCTTTGACATTGATCCTATGCCTCTTATGCTTCTTCAGTTACCAGTTATACTGAAGTGCATGCAAAGCATCCAGCAAAGCCCAGTGTCCCGCCAGCTGCATTACAATTGCCAGAAACAACTTCCCTAGGTTTGTCTGTGCGTGGCGCACCGAAACACAGCCCCACATCACATCAGTGAAGTGACACGACCAAGACCACAGAGGAGAGCAGCGGCAGAGGCAGGAATGGTGTCTGGGCTCTTGAAATTGCACTCGCTAGGACATCCTGAGTTGTCCTGAAGCTGTCATCCCAGTCCATAGGGACAGTGGCACAGAAGGAGGGCTGAAGCATTTTGCTTCAGGAAAGCAGCAACGGAGCTGAAAGCAGCATAAATGATGCTTTTATTTCTGTGAAGGAGTAAAAAAGCCTCTTCCCTGTTAGGAGTTTCATTACGCTGATGCTCATGCTAACGGCATGTTTCCCCAGGTGACTGCTTGATGAGATGGAGGGATCAGCTCGCCTCCACGCTGCGGCACAGCGATGGATCCCCGTCACATAAACCACAGATTCCATAAAAGAAACTAGTCCATGGACATCAGAGGGCATCAGCTTACGAGTTTGGGGCACAGAAGCCATGAAGGGCCGTGGAGCCCAGGTCATGAACCAAGAGTAAGCAATAATGACATGATCTGTTTGTTAATATTCATCCTATGGTTCCCATAAAAACCCTCATGCCCTCTCGAGAGCTCTGTCCTATTGCATTATTCCTCACAATTTATTAAGACAAACTGTTCCTACGCCACAGTTGGAAAGTAACTGAAACCAGCAGCGCTGTCTCCATCTCGTGGGGGAACTGAAACCCAGCCAACACTGTGTCACTGCTCACTAAACAGATCTGCGGTTTCGCTACCTCCCCACTTCTTCCCTTGGCTTTTGAGTGGTTTGCCTCTCAGTTGCTTGCGACATCCAATTCCCTCCTCTCCCAGCATTGCAATCATCCCTGCAATCATCTCACACCTTCACGCTCCACTACTGCAGCAGGTGCTCCTCTGCTGCGGGGACGGCCACCCACAGCAGGCCAAGACCGTGGGCAGGAGGAAGCCACCCAAAGCTGCATGTGGGAAACCTCTTTTGCCGGCAATAGCAGCATCTGCCTGAGGAGCCCTGCTACAACCATACCCACAGGTCTCTTCCAGCCTTGAAAACCCCCAACAGACCGCACACAACCTTTGTGCCTCTTCAGCTAAGAGCACACGTAGTGCTTTTACAGCAGAAAGAGGGAGAGGGCATGCGTGCAGGGAAAGCAGCACGGCTCCTCCTGGTATTTGTGGGGCTGCTGGCTGACTTGGCTTTCATTTGCCTTCGCCTCTCAATGGAAAATAATGAAAGTTGGGTTCCCTGCCAAGGAATAATGTGTCTCGCGTGGGCACCAGCTCCTCCATCCCCCAGCGCTCTGCAAACTGGCATCTTGCAGAAGGATCCCGACGCTTTCTACTGCTCAGACATGGGAAACACAAGCCGAGCTCACACCCAGGCACACACTCAGTGTTTCCAGAAAGCAAAGCACCATGAAAATGAGTTAGTTGCACGGCGAGATTTTTGGCAGCTTCCTGGCAGAATAACGTGGAGATTCATTGGCAAGGACTTCTCCTGCCCCACAGCTACACTGCTCCAACCAGGATGTGCGAAAATCCACCCCATGCCAACAATCCACGTGGCCCAAAGGCTGAAAAGCCCCAGGTTCCCATCATGTCTGCTCTCCCTTGCCTTTGCAAACCCCATTAGATGATCACAAGAGCAACGTACCGGGAAGCGGAATGCAAAACTGCTCGTCTTGGGGCCACCGCAGCCAAAGGGCTGGGCTGTGTGTGCTCCCCCTGCAAACACACACAGCTCTGCAAGCCAAAAGCGGATCCAATCCCCAAATACCAGCTGGATGTGACACTCAGATGGGCCAATCTGTTGATACTAAAGCCAGAAAGGTCAACACAGAGGTTGAGCACTGAGGTGAGTGTTTGATTAAACCGGGTTGGTGAGGGTTTTTCAGGGATCTGTTGGGGATGGAAGTGAAAGCTTTATGGAGTGCTGGCGGGTGCTCCTGACAGCGCTGGAGACGACACATTTTTGGCACAGGCTGCAGCAGCGTTCTTCCCTCGCCATCTGATTTCCAAGCTCCAAAGGCCTTGGGGTGACTGACGAAACTTCACTACATAACATTTTTGGTTTTATGTTCCATTTTATCACAACGAGCCTTGAATCTTGTTCCACGCAAGGGGCTGTTCACATTCATTCTTAACATTTTCCTGAAAGATTTTGCTATCCATCAATTCACCCCCACCCTCACAGATTTGATAGCCCATAACAGAGTTATTAGCCAATAGCAGGTACTCCATGATGCAACTTTCAGTCATAGTCATCTTTTATGACCAGGACTCATTCCTTAAACCTTTTCTTTTCCTTCTACCTTGCTTCGATTTTGGCTTTTCTTATTAATTAAATGGCAAGTTTCAATAGCCTAAGATTCAATTATAAGGCTTGTTTAGAACAAGCAGAATGATCAGAGGAAAGGGTGGAAGCTGTATATGTAATATACACATATACTTAAGATACAGAACTTTGCTTCCAGACGTTTGGAACAAATTAAATAGAGGATCAAATTAACTAGTGATTGAATTAAGTGGAAAGCATCTCATTACCTAAAAGGCGGAAACATGTGTCATTTTAAAACAGCTAAAAATAAAGCAAGAATGGGTCGAAATGAAAAGCAGGAACCTTGCAAATGTCAGCCAAATTTGGGCTCTGTTGAGCCCTCCAAATGTGAAGGCTGTAAATAAGGTGGGTTTCCTGCATAGTGGGACCTGCTGGGAAATGATGGGCTTGGAAAACAGATGTTGCAAAAAAAGAGCTGCTACACATCGTGTTTCATACGTTGGCAATCAAAGAAATGTGTGCAGGGTGAAAGGGGTCTTATCCATGGACCAGAGCTTAGCAGGGAGGGTTTGGGATGCCCAGGACATCGTCTTCACCCACAGGCAGGCACCCTCGGCTTTGGATCTATTACTCAGTCGAAAATCCAGAGTAACTCTGCTTACTCTGTCAACTGGATGAACAGTTCACTGTCAGTCAACATCTTTAATTTTCTCTTGCTGCTCACTGCCCAGAGAGCTATTCAATCAGATTGAATTTCAAGTACTTCACAAAGAGGACCAAACCCGGTGATACAAATGTATCTTTTTAACCCAAGATTAAGACATCTTGTTGCCATCTTTGTTCAGCACCTTTATTCTTCTGTTTTCCAGACACTAAATTTCCCTTGAAATAGATGTGAAAACCAGAGAGAGCACTCAGATCTAGGCTTTTGTCTCACCATGAAAGAACCAAGATCACTTCACATGTTTCTCCCCTCCTGTGATATTGATGCTCATCTTCCTTCCTGCTCATCTGGACCTTACAAATTCCAGTCACTTCTCTTCCTGACACATTTCACTTAGCGATGCATCAGACGGAAATTGTACTGAGCTGCCACGGAGCGCAGGAAATCAGTTTTTCACTCCACCAAACTCCAGTCCCAAATTCAGGATGAGGAATAAGGCCTTAGCCCTTTCCTATCTAATGTCGTATTTTTTCCTTTTGTTTCTTTTATATATCACATTTTGACAAATGCAAGTGGAACTTTTCCAAGATAAATAACGTTATCTTTGCAGAACCTTACAGCACCCCATGGCAACTCACTATTTTTCAATTAAATTTACTATTCATTGGCAGTTGCTCTGCTTTAATTTTCTGCCATTTGTTTACTGAAGAATGAAATGTGTAACACAAAGCCCTGTAAAAGTCAGACTAAGTTAATTAAATGTGAAACTGGGAAACCCTAACTTTGACTCCAGAGCAATTTTCTCATGAGATCTCCTTAAAAATGTCACTTTTTGCAGGTATTTATTTAGACATATGCAACCACTATTAATTAAACGTGCAGTCCCTTCACAGCTCTCTCCAAAAGCCACTTAGCAGTATTTTGTAACCACTGACTGTAGATACAAGAGTTCACAAGATTCACAAAGCCAGATGAAGAAAATATTTTTCAGTCAGACCAATATTTTTAGTCTCCTTACATGTTTCTGAGTTATTTTGGCTGAATGCAGGATACCTAAGTACCAGTTTGGAAGCGATGCACCATATTATTTTCCTTCTATTGTCAAGAAGACGTGATTTCATTCCTTGATAGGACCATGGATTTTATCGATTGCAAAGTTGTCAAGTATGTAGGCTTTATCAGCCATTTTACATACTAACAAAAATACTCTGATTAGGGTCCACCACTAGCTGCACACTGCACGTCACATGGATCAAGAAATGGCTGCACAATAGACGTCAAAAATTAATCAAGACAGAAACCTTGGCTGATGACATTCCTCGACAATGTCAGAAATAATTTTTAAGCAACAGTATTCAATATTTGCATGCACCTCTCCATCTGAGCTAGACAGCCCAGATAAATCACACCTTACAAGTACCTGTTTCTCTGCATGGGTGACAGAGACCTTGGTATCTTCTCAAATGTGGATGTCTATACTGCAAATCATTGCATCTGTTCAGGTGAAGTCTGTCCTTACAGTCTCAGAGTGGGGCGTCTAACACAAACCCGCCACCCAGACACCTCTGCCAACCGTGGAAACGTGCACCTTCATCCAACCCTAAGAGAGGTATGTAAAATAGGTGAGATGAATCACCACTTGGAAGTGCCAATTTCCCACCACTGTTTGTAGCAACAGCCTATACAATTTCCTTAGGTAAGTCACCAAATTTTAGGTTGAAAGCTGGAGGCAACTTATTCCAAGCTAAGAGTAGAATTTTACAGAATTTGACATGTCAGAAATAGCTTTCCAGTGCTAAAAGATTCCCAGTTTGGAATTCAAAACTCCAGATTTATTTCTAAAACCATCAACCATTCTGAAGAGGAAAGGAAAAGAGCAATCGTTTCCGAGACACACAAATTAGAAACAACACGAATAATTAACAGAGGACTATGAGGCTGGATAAAAGTCTCCATTTAGGTACGCAAAAGCTAGTTTGGACAAAACTGAAGCCAAGGCTTCAATATTTTGTTGGGAAAAAGTACTTCAAAAGGGAGATGTACTGATTCCACCTATGAAGGTTTGGCCCAGGTTCTTATTGCAGGAATTAGCAACCCAAATTCTAGCTCGATGGGAAGAAGGTTTGTCCCGGTAGGAGCAACACATAGAGGTCTGGCCAGAGCATATCGCATGCATCGGAGTGTGCACTTGATCTCTCTGCTACTGATCTCCTGGGAGGCAAAGAGTGGTGCCTGAGACAGCAGCACCTTGAGTCAGGTGCAAGTGAAAGGCAGTGTGACGGTGTTGAGGTGAGCTTTACATCTTGCACAAGGTGAGACAAGCACAGTGTCAGCAGCTAATAAGTTTATAACGGGGTTTCTTCCTCAAGCCAAATTCAGCCCAGATTTATAACTCCCCCATACCACTCTGAACTTTCCAACACTCCTCCTGAAACGTTTCATTATTGCTCAATTACTGTCATGTTCTCTTAAGGACCTAGAGGGGGGAGAAGGTCTCCATTTGGAGACCAGATGCCATTTCCATAGATACTCACAAAACCGCGCTGTGCAATAAATAATCCATTCACCCTTCAGAGACAGGCTTTGAGGATATGGTAAGTTAAAAAAAAATAGTGAAAACTGTGACATGTTCTATGCGTAATGGAAACTAACCAGAAACTAAGATGTTAAATTGGTAGCGGGGCACCTTTGGCTTGTAGCGGGGCCAGACTGTCTGTCTGACCTGGAGGTAACAAAAGTAGAAATTCTCCACAGCCTCAGCATAGCCACTAGTGCCGGTCACGCTGAAAGACACCAAACTTCAGGGCTATCAGCCCACCATCAGGAGATGTGCCCAAAACAGACCTATAGCAACAATTTGCAGCAGCTTGTTCCAGGCACTCATGGTGGACTGGCCGCAGAATGGGAATGATGCACCACGCAGGAGGTTAATGGTAACAGCATGAGCTGTTACCTGAGCCCACTCCCCAGGACACATATACCATCTACACACAAGCAGGCACTCAGCACCCACCTAAGCTGAGCTCTGGAAATGAGAAACCAATTATTTTCCAGACCTAAAAGTGGGTTTGACCTTTTGTTCATATGGTCTGGGTAGATCGGACTTCAGGCATTACAGTCTACTCAAGCACTGAATGTCTTAAATTCAGTATCCTTAACCAGAAGTTCATAGATCCTACTGGGCTTAAACCCCACCCTTGTGCTAGGTCTCTGTCTTCAGATTTGTGAATCAACTGATGGCTCTCATGCATTCCCTGGACAGACACTTCCACCGCACATTATCATCCAAAACTTTCTTTCTGCTTTGATACTTGTAACAAGTCTCTGTTTGTACATATGGAAACCACATTATATATTCCAGATGGAAATTCATACTCTATTTCAGAGAAGGAAACGAGAGCTATTTCATACTAGATGCATAATTTGTTGTGTGAATATGAAATACGTGACTGCCTCGCATCTTATGTTGTGAGCTAATCATAAAAAAAATATAATGAAAAAGGTCCCATCTGTCTCTAAATCCTATAATCCAACTGTTCTCAGCTAACTCCAGCTCTGCCAGTACCTGGTATACATACAGCAAGGAGAATGTTCTGTGCCAGGGAAATACTGAGAACCAGAAGAGCATGTACAAAGCTGCAGCTAAAGTTTCATCCGAGGCAGTGAGAAAACGTCTTGGAGAGAATAGAGACCTTATCACACCTCTTCAGCTGACTGAAGTCATTCCCCAACTCTTCAGATTGTTCTTGACCTGCCTTTTTATCCAGGCTACCCTATAATTATCTTCTTAACGTAATTTCCCCGCAGTTCCCTGAAGAGCCTTAATGGGATCGCTGGGAAAGCGTGGGGGCAAAGTGCCGTCCCGGAAAGACGATGGGAATATTGCCACTCACGTCGGCAAGGCTGTGATTTCAAAATGGAGTTTGCTGGCTGCAGAAGCAGCTCTGCCATGCTAAGTCAGTAGATCTGTGGCAAACGGCAGTAGGTGGGTCTGACATGCTCTGCCTCTGCTGTCGTGGTCTCATTTATCTGCAACCAAATTCCTGAGCCTGACCTTACAGTTCTACTGCAATATCACCAAAGGAGCTCCTCCCCTGGCATCTAAGGGACCATTTATGGAGAATTACTCCATAGGAAATAGCATATTTGTCTGTTCCTTTGTACTTAGCTTTCAGTGTGTTACTGCAACTGCTTCAGCTTGCTCACCTCAAAAAATAAAACAGATATGAAACGGCAGCAGGAGGTGTTACCAAGTTCCCAGGACTGTTAGGACATTTTCATCTAAAGGCGCCAAAAAGAAGCCCCAACTCTCAGCTGGCAGCTTACTGCAATTTTTCACACTTTCAGTCTTCCATATTAACAATTTCAGTTTGTTAGGTGGTTTTGGGTCTGGTTTGGACCTAGCGATGGGCAGGGGACATAAATGGGATGGCTACAGGCTCTCCTATACTAAACGTCTATCACACGGTTGCCTGGAGTTAGGGGGTGCCAGACCTTTTGACAAACAGTGGCTTCCAATCCTCTCCATTAACTACATCCCTTCGGGGACCATTGCTACCCCTTCATCACCTTCTGCACCATCTGAGATGCTGTGCTCGAGTAACAGCAGCATGGCTATGCTCAACCAGTCATGGAGGATTTGCACCCTCTTGGTGCTGGATGGGGACAGTGCCAAGGTGAAGGAGATCTGTCACTCATGAAGGATGGCGGCACTCTACAGCTGCATCACTGGATCTCCATGCCCGGGACCCATGGATCTCAATGCCAGATGGTGCAGCTCACTTTAAAGGGCTCTTTTTTAACCTCAGAGAAACTATTGTCAAACAAGAGCCCTTTAATTGCTATGCCAGTTTCAAGCCATGCTGAAGTTCTTAAACATCTGGGCCTGGGCCGTTGCCTCTTAAATTTAACCGGTCCATCAGCAATTGCATTCCAGTAGTATGAGTTGTGTCTGTCTCTCCCCAGGCCTGCACTCCATTTCCCCTTCAAAATAGGCCTTATTTACCATCACCCCCTTACATCTCTTTTCCCATCTTTCACGTGAAGTCTGGCAGAAATGGTGTGGCAGAGGCTTTCTCCCCCAAGGGCTCCTCCTCAGACTGAGGAAACACACGGAGGGCATTAGCAGGGAGTTTGTTAACTATGGCTCTTAGGGAAACATGGTGTCCTGGTTTTGGCAGGGATAGAGTTAATTTCCTTCCTAGTAGCTGGTACAGTGCTGTACCACGACACATGGGAAGCAGATCTTGTTATTTAGGTGGGCAAAACAAACATGACCAAAAAAAAAGAAAGAAAATAAAATGCCACAACTACCAAGCAGTCCCCTGTAGCCCTTACCAAATGAACCTGAATGGAAAATTCCCTCTTGACCCCAGGTTTGGAGACCGAATGCAACAGTCGGGCACCGAAGAGAACATGATGCCACCAGAAGGTCTGAAGTGAGCTGCTAACCCCTTGCCATGCTGCAGGCTCCAGGACTACAGAGACCTGGAAGAGCTCCCCCAACCCACCAGAAATCAAATCACACATCAAGGGAGAAAACCGTTCCTTCCTGATCTCAAAGGTGAACAGAAGCAGCCAGGGAACACCGATTATATAAATATGGTACAAATAAAGAGTGATCTGGTCTCTTTTCAAACCCACTGAAGATACCAACAGATTAGGTACGCTTTTCAAGCCCTGTTGAATTCTGCTGCTTTGTCATACAATCCCTTCCATAAATTTAGTAGACTTCATCTTAAAACATTCCCCCAAATGAACCCAGGGGTACCTCGGCCCTTTTAATCACAGCAATTCACTAATTCCTACTGACAGGGATGTCCACAATATTTCTCAGGTTCTTTCCAATTTCCGTGCCTTCAAGCTGTAGATCTAGATTGTTCCCACCAAAGAGCAGGCAATTCCCTCAGCTCTCTCTTCATCCAGAGAGAGAGGAAAGGCAGCTACCAAAGCAGTGACACCACTAAAATCCAGATCATCCTCTGGTCATCCCTCTCTCTCGCCACTGTTGAGGGTGATGACACTCTACCTTAGATGCCACAGTTAAGTCCCCCAGTTTAATGGGATGAATCTTTGCCATCCTACAAGTTTAACCCACTACAGGATTACACAAAAGCAGTTGCCTGGATTAAGATAATTTTGCTGGCATGAATCCATTTTCCTAAGCAATGCAGATCACTGTAACCTAACCTCTTCTCCTTGGGATTTATCACCCCATCACCTTTGTCCAACCTGTTTTTCACCAGCACTTACACCATCCCTTCAGAGGATTCCAAATTAACAGTTACTTCAAGACTTGATTCAGAGCCTACTGCAGTCAATTAAAGACTTGGGTACCCTTCAACTGGTTTTAGATCTGATCTTTTAGGACCTTTTTTAGTTACAAACCATGTAAATGTTTTAATCAGGAGGTCATGCACTAATGAATTAAAAATCACCCTCTAAGCGTCTTGGCCAACCAGACCACATGGACATGTTTCTGACAGGATCTGTCTTCCATCATACCAGTGACTGACACCCATGAATTTTTCCATCTCTGTTGAGAGAAAGGCAAATTAGCAATGATGCTAATTTACCCCTCTCACAGCTCCCAGGGATCTCTCCAAGCCCATTGCCTCATGATTCCTGTGCCTCCTCGCCTGGAAATCTCCCCACATTGGCATGTGTCTCCTTACTGCTGACAGCAAAAATGGTGTAAGAAAATACCCAGAACAACATGTAACATGGAAAGGAAGGGGAAAGGGGTGGTGGTGAAGGTGCGGGACTGGCCTAATGTGTCACACACCTTTGGGAAACTGGTTGACTCTGGTCATCAGCTTGCTTTAGTTCAGTTTTTGAGATCCACAAGAGGACAGATGGTGCCTTCTATGTGTTTTCCGAGTCTCACCCCAATTGCACCAGTGCTCTGCTAGAGCCCTGGCTGCTTTCACCAACAAAGTGAAAGCAGCAACAGCAGCGTTTGCTCAGATGGGCTTTACTTCTGGCTCTGTCACCTTTTCTCTTGACTTGGTTGTAAATCCCTCCTCGTTCCTTTTTAACATGAGAGGTGGGGAGAGGGAGGAATCCTTCCAGCTAATGGACTTGGGTTGAAACAAAGCATCTCATTCAAGAGCAGTTGTTTGCCTTGGGAGGCAAACACTGACTTTTACAAACAGCAGACAACGTCCTGGGGATTTTGGGTGACTGCTGCAATGTTTTCTAGGTGGATGGTAAACAGCCAGGTAACCACTGACACCGTCTTGACGCAGGGTTTGAGGTTCCTCCCCTTTTCCCTGGGGACCATAAGCCAAGATCCTACTAGAGAAACAAATGATTTATCATAGCAGGGGTGCCTCATTAAGATTTATTACAAACCCTTGCGATAGCCCAGGAAAACTGTTTCCAGGAGTCATCCAATATACCACAATTAACAAGACAGCCCCTCAGATGGAACCGTGCTATCCAAATCCCTTTACACTGACCCGCAGCCCAGAAACACTATGACAGCCACAGCAGCTGCCCGACATTAACAGATATCTGCAACTTTTAACAAGAATCAGGCACAGAGCCCTTCCGAGCCCCAGCTATAAAACTGATGAACTGAGAGGAATATCGCGAAGAGAAAGAGGAAAAACACAGCATCATACCATAGCTATTTGATTGTGATTTATGTCCCATTCCACCTTGCCTTATCATAGCTAAGCCTTTCAGGAGAAAAACACTACACACTCTGTATAGAAATGGCTTTTGATCCTGGATGTGTAGCGCTGCTGCCTCATATGTCTGGAACAGGGGCTGTAGACATCCTGCCGCACAAAAGCAACACTTGCTCCCACCAAGAAAGTGCGTATGCAACTGTTGGATGCATTAATGGCACCTGCTTGGCCACACAGCACTGCCCACACTCCCGAAGTTTCACTACAGCCTTGAAATGTGTGCAATACAAATCCTGGCATCAATTCCCTTGAGAGCATCGCTGCCTTGGCTGCACCGAGATCTTCATCAGCAGTCATAAGCAGACTTCAACGCGCAGACAGCTGGGAGAGAGAGAAGGTGATACCTGGCACAGAGCTGACAACCAGATCATTTTGCCAGTTTTAAGAACCAGACTTTTCACTATTTTGTTTCAAAGTGACATTTTTGTTTGCTTCTTTAAAAGCCAATCATGTTTTAAAGAAAAATGGTTGAACATACAAGTCAGAAATAACCCCAAAATGAAGCAAAATATTGGGATAAAATAAAACAATTCAGTTGTCCCAATATTATTTCATTTTCCAGGCCAAAAGAAAAAAAAAAAAGCAGCGACTTTTCTGTTTAGCATGATCACTCTTTCTTTACTTCATGACTTCTGATTTGGCCAGTCACACCACGTATCTGTATTTCCCACACCTATCCCCTAACATGTTGGAGAGAGGCCGAATGTGTCTACTTATAGCATCAAACTGAAGTGCTCTGAATTGTCCTTGTGACAGGTAACCAGCTCGCTCCATTTAGGGAGTGTAGACCCAGACCTCTGCACTGCAATTAAAGTAACTTTAAAAAGGTGCAGAGCCCAGAGCAGCTACACCCTTTCAGCGGTGAAATAACTGTTTTTACAGTGAGCTCAGCAACAGAAGGCAAAGTTGCCCAGTGTGTGAAAAGATCCAGGACACCATTTTTCAGTTTGTTTTTCCCATTAGTGTGTAATGTTATCCAGCTCACACACGGGTGTGTGCGAGCATCCCTTCCAGGAATATATCCAGGTTCAAGGTGAAGCATCCAAGCTAGAATGAATTTCCCGCTTGCCTTGGTCAGCTGCTCCACTGGGTAATTACCGTGTTGCTCCACAGTTGTCTTATTTCCAACCTAACTTCAACTTCCATCCACTGGATCTTCTTGTATCTGTTAGACATCAGAATCTTCTCCTGGTGCAGAGAATTATCTACCATGATCACATTGCCTCCAAACTTTTTTTTCAGCAAGCCAAACGGACTGAGCTCTTTAGGCCTGCCTCTCATTTCAGACCTTGGCTCACCCCACTACAGTTGAGGTGTCCTCCAACACATATCCAAGAAGAGAACAAAAGCCATCATGCCATTTGTAGGGCCATAAACTTTGTGCTTTGCCAGTATTACCCAGTGCAACTGCCCAGCTGCAAACCCCTACCTGCTAGAAATGGGTTTGTCAGAAGGGAGGGAATCACAGGCTCCAGAGCTCCTCAAAGGTTTTCATGAGCAGACAGTTACAAACATTTCCTGATGTCAATTATCCATCAGCCCACAAATATCTGGCAATTTCCACTCAGTTTGTGAACTTCGAAGTCTGTTCTTTGCCATGGTGCTGTGCAACGTCTGTGAGAGTTGTGTGGTGTTTGAGATGGTTTCACTCAAAATGGCACCTGTCCATGGGGAAGAAGACAATTCTTCAAACAAATGGCTCATTCTTTCAGCACTTGCATGGGAGGGGTCCAAGGAACGGTTTTCATCAACAAAACTCTCTCTGGGTACCATTGACAGCCAGAGCTTCCAGTCAAGGCATGCTGAGGTGAAAGTCCAAGGAATGCCATTCCTTCTTGGAGCCAATTCCTCCGCTGTCAAATCGCCATCCAAAGAAAACACATTAAAATCAATGCCCTTAAAAATGACAAGCCCTGAAAAAACACACTCTGCAAACAGAGATGGTCAATCCAAAGCTGTTCAGGAGGCAACCTCCAGCTGCCAGGCTGCCTGTCACAATATTCACCCACAGTTTTTCCCCAGTGAAATATTGTTCACCTTGCTGGAGCCAGCAGGCTGCTGCTCGTTTGCTCAGGCAGCGCTACAGAAGAGTGGAGCAGGCTGCGCCTCGCCATATTTGTTCAGCCCGGAGAAAGGCAAACCTATCCATTGACTCACACAGTCACTCTGCAGAAAGCACGTCCCAACACAGAGGGGGCTCGATGTTTCCCCACGGGCTGTGCTGGTGGTCTCCCAAACCAGACTTTGCTGTCTCAGCAGCAGCCGTAATTATGGAGCCCAAGGAAGCAGATAAACAAGGAGTTGAACGATTTTGTGAGTGAATTTAGGGCTTGTGATAACAAAGACAGAAAAGCACTGCAGCCAGGCAGGGCATGGGGGAACACTGTAGGTTTTCATCTAGTTTGACTAAGCCAACCCAGCGGGAACCTGCTGAATCGGCCCTGATGCCGTGCACAGCTGAAGCAGCGTGCCGCCATCCTCTGCAGAGCTCCAGCGATTCCCCTGGGACCCCGTCCAGCCCTGCCAACACCCTTGCAATCCCCCCAGGACAGTAGCACCAATTCTGGCCTGAGCCCTCACTGAGCCACCCATAAATCCCAGCACTAAGGGCTACCACTCAAAATGTGGTCATATTCCTCAGACCTGAACCTTACACCTCAGGCTTCCCCTGAGGTGTCCATCCCCTCTACCCAAACCCTCTCCCTCCTAACCTACAGGAACCTTCCAGCCTAGTCCTGACCTTTACGTGTTAAGACTGCAAACTACAGTGAACCATGGATTAGGTATGTGACAGGAGCAGCAAGGATAATTACTGCTTTAAATGGAGAGACAACCTAGCCATTAAAAGAAACCATTAAGGGAAATGGTGGATCATCCACCACACGGTGTCTTCAGACCAAGACTGGGAGAGATGTTTTAGCCAGAAATGAGTTAGTGGGCTCAGTGATGAGGCTAATGGACAAAATTTTATATTCTGCTATTCAGAAGGTCAGGCTAGATAAGGCCTTAGATGTTTCCAGCACTCGTATGTCCATATCTCTGAACGAATGGATGAGGGAATAATAGTCTCTCCCAGGCCACTCTACTCGTAAGTTCAATTATGGGGACGTTGGGGAAAGTTTATAAAGCAGTAGCATTTTCTCCGGTGTTTCATATGGAGGGAAGCCAGTACTGATCTCTACATTCAACACCCTGGAACACGTTTCAGTGCTTTCTGGATCAGGTTACCAGCACTGACCTTCCAGTCTCATTCATGCCACTGCAAAGAACCAAACTGTCCGTCAAGTGCATCTTCACTCAGGAGCAACGGCTCGAGCCCAGGCTGTCCTCAGAAGTCCCAGCATGACCAAAGGAAATATTAGCAGCAGAGAGAGGTTATGTTGGTGTGAGCAAATACCTGCTCCTTGAGCCAACGAAGTCGTCTGGGGCCACACTCTGGGCAGGCAGCAGCAGCTTCATCTGTTCTCTTTGTGCTCACTCCATCGCCAGCAGCAGTACAGTTTCTGCAGCAATAACTGAAAGCGCACAGTGCTGCAGCTGGTGACTTGTGAAGAATCAACATCTTCCTACACCATCGTCTGGGCACCGAGAGCTCCTGTTTCAGCCACATTTCTCCAATGCTTGTGAAGTAATTAGCAATAGCTCTTACCACTGTTCTCTAATGGAAGATGGCCTCATTAATTACATTACACTGAGTCAGCTTAGCATGCTCAGAGATAATAAAAACACTGCTAGCCCTTCTTCCAAAACAAGCAGCAAACTTGCATTTTACAGACGCTTAGACAAAGATCCCGCGATAAAAATAAGACACCTTGTGTTTAAATGTTTTCCATCATGCCTTAGACCACCTGAATCTCTAAATATTTCCTACAAGAATTAGTTCACCCACTCCTGAACTGCCTGCGCCAGACAAAACACTATGTGGTATTTTAGGGTATCCAGCAGAAATAGTAAAACATATCTCGTTAAGAGGATGGAACGACCCTGCTTAGACTTTAATGAAGCATTGGTATTAATACATTACCTGCATCACCTTAAAAGCATCAAGAGCCCTTAACAGTATTACCACCTTTCACAGCATGACCTCTCCTGCCCCCACCCAAGGTCGCTGGTACAATACTCGCTCCATGGAGAAGCCTCCTCTGCTGGCTCATCAACTTCATCTAAATGAATGTGGCTGTTAATATAGACTAATCTACATATTGCTCATAATGTTAATGCCTTTCACTTATGAACCCCACTGTTTCCCAATGCCTCTGCTGGATAACGCAAGACATTTACACCCTAAACATAGAAGTGAGCCTGTTTAAGCACTTCACGATATACGCTGCCCTTCACACAGTACATCCACAGGCCCAGGTTTGTCCTCTCTGACCTTAAACACATGAAAGAACATAATTTGGGAGTGTTATCCCTATGGTTATTAGAGAAAGGCAGAAGGGTTGAATCACCTTCCAGAGGCATCTCTTTTTCTTTGCTGATCTTTTAGGGAGCCTACAGTAACTAGGGATGGGAACCATCCCATGGTAACTACTGCACGGTAAGAAAGAGGCCATAACTTCTTTAAGGGAGCAAAAATGTGTGTATTTGGGAAAAGAAAAAATGTTTCTACTTAGCATTTTGAAGATGTTTTGAAATGTTTAAAGTTTTCCTTCCTAAGTACATTTGTTTCAAAAAATCCTCAGCATTTAATTTTTAAAGAGGGATTTAAATGGTTTCAGAGCATGCAGCTGAAGCAAAATGAATCAAACGTTTAGGGTATTATATTTATTTTGCTGAATAATCTTCCTCTTAGTGTGATCAGAAAGAAATTAAGAAACATTTTTAGTTTAACAACCAAAAGTAAAAAAATCAATTATTCGAGTTCTAGTTCTGAGCTCTTTTGAAAAATCTGCCTTTTTGATATGCTTGAGATAATTTAAAGATATTAAGAAATATAGCTATGTGCACCAAATTAAAGGGAGCATCAAAATATTAGATGCAAAATGAAGGCTTTAAAACAAATCTCCATAAAAACCAATGAAAATATTTGATAATTATTTATATTTCCAATAGAACAGGTGATTTTTCAATTAAAATGGAGATATAATCTTTCTTAAAAGTAATGAAAATGCAAATACTCAGTACTAGATAAATTAGGCTGGGAAACCACGTATATACAGAAAATAGGTCATGTTGCACAGAGTGAAAGAGGGAGGAAAAGTGGAAAATTAAAGGCAAAAGGCAAACTGAACTCAAGTTCTCATTTCTCAACAGCATCCTTTTAAAAAAAAAACACCTTCTAAGTTTTCTCTCCAAACACTGAATCAACAAGGAAAAGGGCACTGGGATCTGACCTTCCTTTAATAATACATTGGCAGTTTTTCCTTTGGAGGGAAAAACATTTTGTAAGAGGAAAGACAAATAATCCCAACTAGATTAATAAATTTGTTAACAGAGAGAGCTGAAAAAGGAAGTACCACAAATCAGGACAGGCCCTCTGTTTTTATTTTAGCACCTTTTCTTTTTTTTAAAAAAAAAAGAAATGCATAAAATAATATTTGGAATACCACGGGGTGTTAGGGAAAACAGAGCCTACGCTGAGCTGCCGGGAGGAGCTCAGCCCCACTGGGCAGCTGAAGAACGAAGCACTGGAGAGGCAGAGACGTGGTGGGGAGAAAACACTCTCCTCCTTTCATTCTTGTTTTCACTCCTGTCTCAGAGGTCACTAGTTTATTTAATTAATCAAGTGGTGTCTCCCAGGACTGCGAGGCTGATCCTGCTCTCAGTTATCCCACAGGCGAAGAGTTTCAATGACATTTCCATGGTGTTGAAACTATACTGCGTTGGTCCAAGTCCTGGGTTTCTGGCAAGGATGGGGCCAAGCTAAAGCATCTCATCAAGGTTTCGGGTAACCTGGACTGGAGGAGCAAAAATATTAGGGAGGGAAAAATACAGGTCAAAAATGGGCATTGCAGTCAAATATCCCTAACACGGTGATCAGCCCTTGGGGTAGCGCATGCTGGAGCCCCCAGCCACACAAAATTTCTCCATGTGAATCGGGCACGTTATTGCTCTGTACCTTGCGAGACCAATCCAGCAACAGTTTGAATGAGGTGACAGTCAAGACTTCCCTTGAGTGTCTACAACATTAAAAATTCCCACTACACATGAGGAGCTAGACTATCCTTCAGTAACAGAGTCACTTCTCAGAGACAGCTTTTCCCTCCAGAAAAGTCCCTCCTGAAATATGACAGAAGCGAAAGCAAGAGGAGAATAAAACCCTCCAAGTTCAAGGAAAAAGATTTATCCCCTGACATGAAAGAGTTATTCTCTCTGAACCAGGCACAAAACTCCAAGGGACAAAGTTACACCCTGGCCCCAGAACAACTAATCTTGCCCTGATCTGGAGGCAGGATCACCCTTGCCTCGACATCCGCTTTTCCCTGATCTTCTCATTCATTTTGTACCCTTGCTCATCTCGTGCTTTAAAAACAAAAAATCCCCAAACAACCAAAATGCAGAAATCAATTCTTGCTAAAATTCTTTTCATGATTACTGTGTAAATAATAATCCCGTAAAATGAGTGATACAAATCTCCTTTAATGACTCATTCACCAGATTTCTGCCCTTGCCTTTCAGCCCTCAGCATCAGTAGTGTAGTGTTTCGTCTTCTACCCATCAATTGATACTTAAATAATGCATAAATCTGTCTTATTAAATGCATGTTGAATATTTATTTGGAAGCTCATCACAAGTTGAAAGATAACCTTCATTTTCAATTCCCTTTGGGATAATCAGCTAATTGGGTATCAGCAGAAGCTCAGCCTCTTCAGTCTGCTGCGAGTCAGCGTTAGAGCCCCTTCTAACAATGCCTTCAACACGCACTGAGAGGCTCAGGCCCTCGTGCTGCTCTGTCCAACCTGAGCTAATCCACAAGACGGACATAAAAGGGAATATAATAAAAGTGGTCGCAGTCACCCACTTCTTCAGTCTCATTTGTGCTTTTGGATTTGGGCCAGACACAGGCAGGAAAGAGCCAACCACTTCCTTGAGATAACTGCTTACACTAAGTCCTGGCAGCTGTGGCTTTCACATAAACTCAAGAGCTATATGGAACCTCCTGGCAGCACTGCGGCAAGATCTCAGGCTTGCTTGTTCCTAATATACTTTGCATTAAAGCATCTTGCGATAAATTCAGTTCTTAGAGTTAAGACTGTCTGTGATACGGTCTGGACCGTATCTGACTCCAACCGGCAGAGTTGTTTCCCATTTGCCACAATCAGGTAGTTGTTAATGAAGTCAGTTAAGTAATCACGCCGCAAAGGCAGAAACCAGCTCTACTTTCTATTGAAGAATCCTCTCTCCTCTTTTAAGAGCACACTGGCTCAGTTTTGGAGGGCTGCTCCAGACCCCGGGCATGTAACAGCTCAACATTGGAAGGTTGTTGGTAAATTGTCATTTATTCTGCGCTGCTGACTATTTTCTTTTATTTTCTTCGTAAAGAAACACAACTGTATCAATGAATTAGGGAGAGGAAGATGTATTATATCAACCTGGTAAAAAAATACAAAGGACTGGTCGAATGAGGGGCCAGCCCAGACACACCTCACTTCTGAGAGCTTTACGTTAAAAGCTCGCTGATGGCACAGGAGCCACCAAACCCTTTCGCAGATGGGCAGTTGCCAGTGTCTGACATGTTCTGCAGTACAACACCCGACAAATCAGCACATGGAAGAAATTTACCCATGCCCAGAGCTTGCCGGCTCTTTGGCAGCTGCTGCAAATAACCGCACAGGGAGCAAACAGAAGCACTTGTGTGTAATACTGTCTTCCAGGCTTGTCAAATTCACTTTAAGAGGAAATTCAGTCAAACAACGCTTGTATGGCAAATGCCTACTAATTTTCATACACTTGATTATTGCAGGCTGATGTTGTTTCCCTCCTCCTTCTCCCATCACTGTTCACACTGAGGAGTGCTCCACCAGTACATGGTGAGGCATCTCGCGGGATACAGGAATCGTGCTGCTTAGCATGAACTGCTTCCACCTTTGCTCTCGGGAAATATTTTCAATCACATCGCTTTTCTCCCTGAACACCTGCATCAGTTTCAGCTGGATACTTCTTACCTGGGATCAGCAAGGAAACGCAGAAAGAGCTCCAGAACTTCCTAATAAACGCAGCCTCAGATTTTCACCAGCTATGGGTTTCCTCCCGCATAGACAGCAATAGCGCGTATGAAAATCACAGTGCGCGTTCCCCAGACTTACCAAGTTGTGAAGCACAGCATAGATTTTCTAAGAATCTAAAGTAAAGTGACAAACTGGTTTGTGATTTAAAACTCTTTGACAACCAGGTCCTGTAAGAAAGATCTGATCTGTGGCATTTTTGTCCAAATTAAGTATAATAATGACAAATGAGAGACTTTACGCACTTCTGGAATGAGACCCAAGCAGCGTGCAGAGAGCAGCCAAGGACTCAGCCTGCCCTGAAATTGAACCTCACGGCATGACGTGTGGAGGAGAAAATCAACACGCAGGGTAACTGACCACAGACACAGCCTGGAAGAAAAAAGGAGACATGAAACAGAGAAAAACAGGCACTTTCAGGGCTAATGTCTGCTTACCCTAGGCAGGTACCTTTGGAGGCAAGGAACCACATGGAGGGCTGATCTCTGTCCACAGGGAGCTGGGGCCCATTCCTTCACCTCGTGGCGTCTACATTTAGGCAGAAGAGTCTCGCCCTGGTGAATGAGGAAAGATCCTTTCAGCCCTCATCAGCTAACTCTTACTCCACACTATAGCTTTCATTTCACAGCAGGATTCCCCCATCCCAAATTAAAAGGTAGTTCCTTTTGCCAATCCACGCGTGCCTGGCAGAGACAGGGCTGCCCAGTGATGAGGTGAAGGGTCCACGCACGTCCAGCCACTGGGACCCAAACCAGAGTGATTCAGACGAAGGGAGAGGAGCTGCCTCTCTCCGCACAGCAGCTCTTCCCTCCTCCTAGCCACAAGGACACAGGCATCCAGCGAGATGGATAAACCGTGCCACAGAGCCAAAGGTCCCTTCTTACCTCTCTGCGCGGGTGAAAAAGGCTCTCACTGGAATCTTAAATATTTTCACAATCAATCATCTACATATTAACATCCAACGCATGTGGGTGACAGACTAACTATGTCTTTTCCGAGAAAGCTGACACTCCATATCTGGCTGTCTCCCATGAAAAAGCAATGAAGAAACACGAGCATCTCCGAGGTGCATCCGATAGCCGAGTCAGGCTCCTCCATCGTGTTAATCAGGTCTCTCCACTGCATCCACCGCTGGGAAAGCACAGGTTGTCCGGGCTTGCTGGGATTCGGACTGGAAACGCTGCACACAAAGAAGTCCTTAGTTTCCAGCTGTTTTGAATTTTCTGTATATGTGGAAAAAACAAAATGACTCTTTAATACTGAGAATAGTTAGTGATATTGGACTTGGAGTATGTGTGAGGGAACTAGACAAACTGAAATGCGTGGTGGACCTTTCATCGGTGTTTTACACATGCAGAGAGAGAATTAAAAAATGTGGCAATTGTTATTTTGTGGTATATTTAATTCCTCCAACTAATTTTGCATGAAACTGGCTTTAGTTTTGATTCCCCGCTTCTTTTCTGGGTTTTTTTTTCAAGTCTTCCCCATCTTCTCTTCCCTCTCAGAAAAAGGAGTGAAAATGAGAAATGAATAACTCATGCTTCCCCATACTTTAATTTTTTTCAAACTGCTCTGCCAATCCATAATCAACCTCTTCTCCAGGTAGGCCCCAGGTAGCCTTTGACATGTTTTAAAAACTTGATGTCTATAGCTTCCTAATCCCATACTTCCAGCACCAAAAAGCATGAGCCGGTTTTGAAAAACGCTGAGCATGCAGCAGCTCCCAATAAATTTCACACCCCTGCAAAGTCCTGTTGTCAGGAACTGTTTTCATCCTTTCATTTGCAGGTTGCCTTCATTACTTCCTTCCCTTGGGTCATGAAAAGAATCATTAAGGTTGGAAAAGACCTCTAAGATCATCAAAGAGGATGTTAGTGACATCTTCCATTTACCAGGTGCAGTAGTATAAACTCAGAGTAACTCCACTAAACTTAATGTGCTTAATGTAGATACTCTGGATTCACATTGCTGCAAACGAGACCAGAATTCGTCCCAGCCACAGAGGCCAGAAGGAGGTCAAATGCTTTACATACATTACCTCCTCTTCGGCACGCTAATGATGTGCAATTTTCAAATGCTTCTCCCCAGACACTGCAGTTCCAGGAACAGCACTAAAAGCACTAAAAGGATACAAGGCAGTCTTCACCACTGGAGCAGGTGTATGACCAGCAAAGCTACCAGCCTGACTGCGGCAAACCTTATTTTTGTGAGTTGAGTGAGGGGAAAGATTTGGCGGTATCGAAAAGATACCCACAAACCCATCCTTACCGATACCACTATCCCACTTACTGACTACTGCAATGCCTTCCTCCCCCCTCCCAGAAAAATCAGTGCCGGCTACTCCAGCAGTCAGAAGCCACGTTGGCCATGAACACCTTCCTCCACCAGCCAAGGACCAGAGCGCGGCGAGAGGTCCCGCGATGGCACACGCGCACTGGTGGGACACTCGCCTCCTCCTCCCCGGGGCGCAACCGTCCCAAGGCGCCGGGACACAGCCCTTCCGGCAGCCTTAAATCACAACTGCTGCTCTGGCTTCTGCTTTGCTTAAAGTGGACAAATGCCTCGCCTGATTTTCGGTGCAGCCATGTCCTGCCATCTGTTCATGGTTTTCCTGAGGTTACCTGTGCAGCTCAAGCATTTGAATGTGGGCTGAAGCACATGTGGTTTTAAGCTGGATGTTAATTAGAAACATTTAGTGCGTCAAACCTATGATTAATGCACAGAGTTTCAATTGAAATGACCCAGAGTCCCACAGATTCGCTCTCCTTCCCTCCTGCAAGACTTTGGGGGTGGGGAGAAGAGCTTTTTTAAAGCAAAACAAGGTCAGAGGCTTGGCCAGTATAAAGCAGCCTATTTATATTGGAGGCAAAGAAGGCTATTTGCTTCATCTTAAAATCTGGCCTGAAAACTGTAGACTACATTAAAAATGATATGAAAAATGTCACAATACTACTCTGCTTTGCTTTCTTATTAACAAACATAGCTGCAAGGCATGATTAAGGGTGCTCATCATTCCCATTGTAATTATGAGGTATTATTTGTAATACCATTTAAAATTTGCCTCTCAGTAATCCACTGAAGAAAATCTGATTTCAGTTCACTTCATTATTATGTTTTTAGTGTCAGAATAATACAGAACTGCTTTGTTTTGACCAGTGGAATGGACCCAGTTTTCATGGGGCAAAAATCATTGCAATGACTGCAAAAGAAAGAGACAATGAAGTATTTTGGAATTCATCAGGTTCAATATTAATTTCACGGTTTGCTTTTTTTAAAAAAGCACAGACCATTGAGCAGATGAAAGCTTCCTCTCACCTCTGTTATTCTGAACTTCCAGGACTTCTCCAGAACGTGCAAGAAGTTTCTTCAGGTCAATTTTGGGACAGCTTTGCTTTGGCAGTGAATGGCAGAGCTCCAGATCTCAGAGGTCCAAATCAAATATGTTTTGAATTTTGCCATATATCCAGCTTATTACATTCCTGATAAAGAGTCCCAAGATACTACTGTCAGTGAACTATGGAGTGTTTCTCAGGAGCAGCATAAACATCCGATAGCACATCCTTTACCCAGGCTATTGACCTCTTACCATCGAATGCTTGACAATATTCTGATAGGGTATCTGAAAAATATAGTGGGTGACCATGAAATGAAAGGCAATCGTATGTACATTTACACAAGGCAGCGACTTAAATTCTGGCCTATTCTAGTCATAAATTTTCTTAATATTCTTTAAAACTTGTTATTTTGATCTAATTGCCTATGAATATTTGCAATACACTATCAAGTTTTAAAACTGCTAAATGCTTCTCACCCTCACTTGTTTACACAACTTTGCCAAAATTTAATGATTTGAGATGACATTTTACAGGTGAACAATCTGCCTCCAGCCATATTTGCTCTTTAATTTATATCTAAAATGACCTGCCCCTTTCTGGGAGGAGGATAGAAGCAAAAATAACATTCTCCAGCTAAGTTAAACAGTTCGAGCAACTTTTTCCTTAAAAATTCCTCACCGTCTTTCCCACTTTGGAGCAGGCATTTATTGGGGGTGTCCTTGCAGTTCTCCTTGAGAAAACATGGGCAATTTACAAGCTTTTGTACAGTCAGAGTTTGCACAAGCTCAGAAAAACCTACATTTGCAGAAACCTCAACCCGTCCGGAGCACGTTCCAGCCCAGAGCACAGAGCGGAGTTGGCCTTTCCCCAGCTGCAGCTCCAGTGACTGCTGCAGACCAGAACAGGTTGGGGGGCTGGAGGAGGGAGGATGGGGTCTCCTGTTATGAATCATTTGTTCTTAACTCACTGTCTCTCAGTACAACATTTAAAAAAAAAAAAAAATCTTTGTATCCTGCTACCATAGGACTGCTGAGCGGGAAACATTAAGAAGGGGGTTGTGAATAGGTCCTACTCTGAATGGCACCAAGATCAGGTAAGAGCAAAGTCAATGCTGCACATCACTGTTTGGACATGTGGAGGAAAGGTGCTTAGCCCTTACGAATAAACCCACATCAAACTAACCCTGCTTGCTGATGCTAATGAGAAAGCCCAGGGCATGGTCTCCGTTGAACTGGAATGAGGACCCGCAGCGTGGAGCTTCCAGGCTCAGCAGACAGAAGCACCCAGGCACAGCACGCCCAGGCACAGGTCTGCAAAAGTGCTTTGTGATGTCCCCATTTTGAGTGACCCACCTGAAACGTTCAGAGCAGGGATCAACAGCTTCAAGCCAGGCAAGGCCACGCACTTCCCAAAAGTCAGCCCCACTAACTGTATCAGGAGTTTGGCACTAAAAAAGTCAGAGCGCCTGGCTCAGAAACATACAGTTCAGCATAGCCAAAAGAACAGACTGACTCCATTAAATCTTCTACAAACAGCGCTGTAAGAGCCTTTATATTCTCTGAACCTTCAGCAACTTTGAGCAAGCATTCAATTCAGGCTGGTTTCTAGAAGCTGGCAAAATTGTGGGGCCTCTTTTCTGCTTTAAGCTGGCTTGTTTCCTCCAACTGTGCACACACTTTAAAGGACTTCTCATGGTATCCGAGACTATGGCCACTAAAAATAAAGTGGGCAACAGGAGCTAATGGACTGCAAACACAAGCTGTTTCCAGGTTGCAAAGCGAAGATACTGAAGCATTTTTCCTTTCTTCCTCTGCCCTCCTTCTGCTTTTTCCTTCCCCAATTCCCTCTTTTCTTAACCCAAATCCCTTAATCTCAGTGCTGATAATTGTAATCACTCTAATATGTAGCCATCTGAGCCGCTCAGAAGTGTCCATCTTGGGCCAGTCCCTCTCGTGGTGAGGAAGAATAAATATGAAAAGCACATGGACTCCTCCAGAATTTTAATTTAAAACAAATATGGAGTCAGGTGAGGATTAATCACATTTCCACTGAAGGCTGGCTTTTGTCGGGGGTTCCTGAATCCAGGTTGCTCTTTAATCAAAGGAGGAAAATTATGATGGGGGGCGGCAGTTGGAATAGCTGATGGAGACGGGCTGGATTTTCTCCAGACTCTACTGTTCTGACCCACGACCAGAGTTGTGGTTAACGTATCAGAGATGATTCCCTCCTTCGGCTGCTGGTTTTTGGCAAACAATCCAAGGATTGTAGGGGGTCAGCACAGAAATACGCTGCGCGGCAAGTGACTCTTCCAGGGAGAAATGGCACACAAAGAGGCAGGCTGACTGTGCTGCAGGGCACAAGACGACAGTGAGAGCAGTGGCTGTGGTGTGTGAACTTCTTCCCCAGTGCAGAAGAAACCTATTTTACAAGCAGCAGAGTGATGATGGGCCTTGGGGAGAGCTGATGAGCTCATTAACACTTGCAGTGCATGAAAACTTTGGAGTCTTTGAGGGGGAAGTTGGGACGGGAATTAGAAAGCAACAACTGCAATCTGAATTTGGACTACTCAGGTACACAGGACGTTGGCTTTCCAGTCATGTACCCAATTAGAGATTATAATTTTTAATTAACTTCCTTAGCAGTTCTTGACGGACCACAAATTTCTCTAACAAGACAACCCACTTATTATACAGGCCGGCATGCTTTCAACATGCAAATGTTCAGGGCTGGCTCCCTTTGCTCTTAGTCCACCAACCGTAGAACAGGTGAAAAAAGTTTTGACTAGAAACATCAGATCCGCAAGTGAATCTGGTCCATGGTATAGCTGATTTTCTTTCAGGTGAGTATATCAAGCCGGGAAAGCAGGCATCAATGATATCTCACAGTAGCCAAGACCAGGAGCGGGCTGCTGTACATCAGAGCACCCTTGCTTCCCCTGGCAGGTGCTTCTGCACATCTACTGCCAACAGTGGTGGGGCTCTGAGCTACAGCATGCATAAAAGCAAGAAGCAGGCCTGAGTACAAACAAATGCTCTAATTTGAAAATCCAAAGCATAAGAAAATCTCTAGCCTAGGATGAGAATACGGTGACCCACTCCAAGTACCAGGTGACCTGTTTTTTCCCATTTCTGATGGTTCTGATCCTCCGAGTCCCCATGCAGCTGCACTGTGAAATCCATTTGAAACATCAGAGGGAGATTGTGCATCAAACTAAAATAAATTCTTCTACCCACTGTCATGGTTTAACCCCAGCCGGCAGCTAAGCCCCACACAGCCACTCGCTCACTCCCCCACCGCGGG
>NW_008824010.1:912707-931384 GCF_000699105.1 Pygoscelis adeliae
AAGAGTCAAAGTGAGAAGACTCGTGAGTTGAGATAAAAACAGTTTAATAGAAAAAGCAAAAGCCGCGCACCCAAGCAAAGCAAAACAAGGAATTCATTCACTCCTTCCCATGGGCAGGCAGGTGTTCAGCCATCCCCAGGACAGCAGGGCTCCATCACGCTTAACGGTGACTTGGGAAGACAAACGCCATCACTCCAAACGTCCCCCCGTTCCTCCTTCTTCCCCCAGCTTTATATACTGACCATGACGCCATATGGTGTGGGACATCCCTTGGGTCAGTTGGGGTCAGCTGTCCCGGCTGTGTCCCCTCCCAGCTTCTTGTGCACCCCCAGCCTGCTCGCTGGTGGGGTGGGGTGAGAAGCAGAAAAGGCCTTGACTGTGTGTCAGCACTGCTCAGCAGTAACGAAAACACCCCTGTGTTATCAACACTGTTTCCAGCACAAATCCGAAACGCAGCCCCGTACCAGCTACTATGAAGAAAATTAACTCTATCCCAGCCAAAACCAGCACACCCACCCAGCCCCCTTATAGGCCAACAAAAGGCTCCTCTTTCTCTGCCACACCCATTTCACTACCCTTTGGCTCAGCAGTTCAAGTACTTCATGGAAATCAAGTATGCATTTGATTCCCTTGAAAATCCAAATTGAGATGCTTGAGTTTATTTTATTCTATTTTCTTAAGCCCAAATAGAAAAATAGGTTTATACATATAAATAAAAAAATAATAACCTGCCATTTAAATCCTGTTCAGGCAATTAGCTCAGTGCCTAGCTCTGAGCTAATGCGATCGCCTTTCTTTGTTTGTTCCTATTTATACTGCTCTTTAAAGTTCATTAAAATCACTGCTGCTATCTCACACAGAACAACTGTTCAAAACATCAGTGTCACGCAGTTGGGAAATTTATGCTTTGAAGTTCCCTCCTTTATTCATTTTTATCAGGCTTTTTTCTCCTTTTCTTTTTTTTCTTTCTTTTTCTATTTTTTTTTTTTCTTAATGACTAAACCAGTTTTATGCTCTTCACAGTTATTCCAAAATCTGTTCCTCCTGACATGGAGCTGATACATCATTCCTCACTCATAACCATTTTTCTCATTTTCATCATTTCTCTCCCCGCTTGCTTTGGCTCTCTGCTAAGTCCATCACAGCTTTGTTTTTATATCCTCATCGCTGTATTTTATAGCCCAGTAAAAGCTAGAAAGCTGCTTCAGAAAACACACATGCCAGCCCTTTGATGTTTGTGTTTGTGTGGCAGCTTGCTGGAACGTGTCAGCACTCGCACACAGACAAAGCCCCGCGAACCCGCTGGCTGCTGGAGTCAGCCCTGCCAGACACGGGGCTGCAGGCAGCGGAGCAAAGCAGGGACGATAAAAGGGGAACAGGTGAACGCTCTCCTCTCCAACCCCAGTTGAGATAAATTGTGTTTTTTCTGCAACTTTTCCAAAGGGGCTCGCCCAGTCCCCCACACCACAGTGAATTGCTGCTGCTTTTCCAGTATTAAAAGCCCCATGGGACAGAAGAGGCATCTCCCCCAGGGGATCACTGTGAAAATGCTTCTTGCCTTTGCTTTGGGCTCGCTGCTCCCCTGCAAACTGCCAGAAAGCAAAAGGCAACATCTATAGATGGGGACCATTGCTCAGCAATGAAGGACAGCCAGTGCAGATCCTTGGCAATGGCAGAGTCAGGCCCACGAGCAGGTGGAGGATGCTTGTAAAAATAATGGGGATTTGGCTGCGAGCTGGCTGAAGAAGGAAAAGAGGCCAGCTTCACTTTTCTGCATCCTAAGAATTGTGTTTGACAGCTCTGCAGCGTAACACCTTTCTTTGTCCAGGAGGCAATGTCCTGCCCCTCTCCACCACATCTGCAGGAAACCATGGGACAGTATCTCCAACAGCACCTAAAGATTGTCTCCGCTGTGGCTAAGGACAACATATTCAGCTGCCATAAATCCATCCTAATGGAGACTAAGGGAGCCCAGCCCAATTACAAACCTTGCCTCAGCTTGGAGCAGGGTCCGCCTGTGCCAGACCTGGGACAGAGAGGTGCTGCCCCAAACGCTTTGGTGTCTAAGGAGACAACTCAGAGGGTGCAAGCAGGAACAGCACGGCAGGGGAGTGACTGATCTAGGGTCCAAAAATAGACCAATTTTAATGAACATTAGAAAAAGAGTTATTTTCAGACTGGTGCTGTATCTGCCAGGTAACACCACCTCTCCTGGGTACCTGCACAAAGCCCAGCTTGCAGAGGACTGGGAGGAGAAATGCAGATTGATCCTGGATGCGTCCATCAATAAAGTTCAGATCACTGACTATCACCTGCTTTAGCCAGCAGCCTGCTCTCTTCTGCTGGTCTTCAGATTTTGGATTAGACATGGAGGCTTATAAAGACCAAATTACCTGTATGATTATTCAGAAACAGATTTGTAGATCATTTTAGTCGCATATACTCAAATTTCACTTTTTGAATAAAACAGATAAAAATACTGTTCAAGCTGAATACAGGTTACATCACTGCATAATTTTGTAACTACAGCCTTTAGAAAGTGATATTTCCCTCTTACCCAGAAGAACTGGAGAAACTTATATGCTGAGAATGAGCAGAAGACCTCTGTCGGGAGCCAGAATTGTTTTTCAGCCTGCAGTAATTAACGAGTGCTGTAGACCATCACTTAATATGATACAAAGAGCACTGCCAAATCTCAGGATTATATCTGGAGCTTTACTCTCAAGTCCCCTGCGTCTGAAAACATGTGATTTTAAGAAAGTCTCAGCTTTCATTTTTTTAAATTGCTCTTCTAAATTTTACGGCTGCAGAGGAAAGCTCGAAACATGAATAGTAAAGGCTATCAAAAGCTGAACAAAGAGTTCAGTATTAATGTGGTGGTTTTGGGGGGTTTTTTTTACTTTTCTTCTAAGCTGCTTCTTGAGTTGAGGGCCTGATTTTGGCCACCAGCAGTTGGTGGTGCTCAATCTCTCATAGTAAATAATGGACACTGTGAGTCACCCCTTAGCAGTTTTAAAAACAGTTCTGGCTCCCAGACAAGAAGGGTCAGTTGATGGCTGGGACATGTTACCACCACCGTATTAGCACCTTGTACAGAGGAGACACCACACTATCTCTTCCAGGACTTTTGAAAGAGGAAAACGTTTTTTTCTCCACTAAAACAAGAGTAATACTAGCTATGAGGTTATCTCATTTGGCTTAGCCGAACACAGCAGAGTTAAACGGTTCCCAGTTCCCGGTTTCAGTCCACAGCTCTTTCGGTTCATCCACCACAAATCAAATGACAATTTGAAGGGCAAACCTCCCTTTCTGGCGAGCCAAGGAAACCCCGCCCAGCGCCTGCACAGGCAGACACATAACAGCGATGCCACGTTCAGCTCTCCCCACGGAGCGCCGTCGTCTTACTCTTCTGACGACAGCTCAGGAGCAGGAGAGAAATCTAATTTCTCAGCATCAGATTTACGGCTCAAGTGGGCCTATCTGACAAGGGAAGGCATTGTGCTTATTCGAGCTGATCAAGAACCTGAGAGCAATTTTTATGGAAAAAAGGTCTGCTTTAATAGACAGATATTGAAAGTGAACTCACAAATTGCTTAGGGCTTCAGATGAACAAAACACAAGAAGGATTTGACTTTCAGCTGCTTTCCAGTCTTCTTTCCCCAAACCCGTACTGGTCTCAACAGGGATGTGGTGCCCAAACAGCCCCTAAGCACCCACAAGGCTCTGCCCGGACATCTGTGCCCCTCATTTTCACACAACAGGGAAAGTTGACAACAACTGTCCGCAGTTTGATCTAGCTTGCATGCCCTCCAGGGAATGGCAAGGGTCTCCAACACAATGCCCAATACAAACTCAATGCCATCTATTCCACTGCTACTGCAACACATCGCCAGAGCAGGAAGGCAGCAGGCAGTGAACCACATCTCCAGGAGCCCACGTGGGCCAGCGCAATTGGCAGCACGCATCTTACCAGCGTCAGAGGCATTCGGAAAACCCTACAGCATGTGGTGTGTTAAGCTCAGAGCTTGCCCCCGGTACGGCGTGCCAAGGGTTAACATCAGAGTGCAATAAACGCACTATCAATTTAATCCGGTTTTTACAAGGCTAATCTGTCTGCCTTTTCAACATATTCTCCGCCAGGGTCTTGAACATCAACCTGAAGTAGGGGGTGGATGGAGACCGAGTGTGTGAGCAGGATCTTATGGGGCGAAGTGAAGGGCCATGAGCAGGCACCGCCCCCCTAATAAGTCTGGAGAGAAATTCTGGGTTGAAACGCCTAAACCAGGCTTGACCTGCAATGGGATGGAAAGGTTTCTGCTCTGGTTATTGTCATCCGGGGCTTGGGTCCTAAATGTTTACCTCTCTGGTTGGAAGCCTGAGGTTCAGACTCCCCAACGGTGCAGGTGCTGATGGACATACAGAGAATTTCCAGACGGCACTGGAATCCCAGCCGCAGCGCAGCCCTCCTCTGATTTACTGAGCTGTGCAATGGGCAGAGACAGATCCCATCCCTCCCTCTGCTCACGGCGTTACCCTTTGTTAGCCTCCGATAACACTGCATCTTGCCCAGAGGCGCTGCCCTCCAAACACATGGACAAAACCCAAACTAACAGCACTGCCATCAGACGTCACCAGTTGCAAAAGCTGATCCCAGTTCCCTGCCTCCTCCTACGCTCCACTCACGGGGGCAAGGAGAGGTCTTTTCTGTGCTAGCTCCACACTGAACCTGGCAGTCGGCTGGCAGTGCTCAGCAATTGCACCACAAGGTGTCCCTTGGTGGACATCCACAGGCTCTCCCATGTCCTTCAAGCTCTTCTGAAGGGCTCCCGCAGCAGCATTGCTCTCATACAAGCCCATACTCTGGGACACAGAGGGTTGCACCCCATAGCAACATTACAAACCAGGATTTTGGGGCTGCTCCATCACACAGGCTAGACCCAGGCAGGCCACCAGCCCAGGAGCCTTTGGTAAGGAGCCTGCACGTGAGCTGTGCAATGGAAAACGAGTAACCGGAGCTAACACTGTGATAATATCTCTGAGAATAATCACGCACTGAGCTCCTACCATGTTGTTTATAAAGCCAAAGCAGGCAGCAATCCAGACAGAGCCACACGGGAACAGCACAGGAATGAGCACACGAGGCCCCTTGCTTGCACAGACAAGACATAAAACAGAAACATGGAATTTATTCCACTCTGTACTGGGCTGGACTGAAGCTTCTCCTCCCTCCGCTCAGTGGATTAGCAGCCACTAACAATGCCTCTCACAGCAACTCTCAGTTTTGTTTCCAAAAAGTTTATTCTGTTTGTAATTTCTCATACCTGCTAATCTCTCCCGGACGTCCTCAGCTGCTCCAGAGCAAGGGTCAGGCTGAGCCACGTGCCGCAAGGCTCACAGAGTCTTTTTTCACCTTGCTGCCTGGCTGTCATCCCTGCTGCTGCTCATGGAGGCAACACAAAGACAACAGACGGGTTTTGGACGCTCAGCTCCAGTGCTTCTTTCTGTGGGAAGAAAAATCAGTGGGAATTTTAAGAGCATGTTGAATGCAAGTTCAGATGGTAAGTCAGTGTTGGCTTGTCCAGAGGACTCACATGTGGCTACAAGCCCTTCCTCAGGCATTTCCAAAGGCCCCAACTGATTGTCTTTGCAGCTTGAAAGATCTTTCAAAGTCACTTCTGCAATCTCATGCATGCCTTCCAGAGCCCATACGCTCCTTATTCCCAGCATAAAACTCCAATGACCCTTTTAAACAGCACAACCAGCAAGGCAGCACTCTGAAGCAACCCTATAAAAAACTAACAAGCCCTTGCACTCAGCAGCCACAGGACACTTCCTGGGAAGAAGGCAGGATATGGACACAAGGGAAGGGATCACACAGCAGTCGCTGCACAGAAAGAGATTCCTGTTTCCAGCACAGAAAGGTTTCCAATGCACATAAATAAACCCCGTGAGCTTTTTGGTCATGCTGATAACAATTTCCTGGGCTCCTGAGCCCTCTCTCAGTAGACACGGTACCTCTTCCATAAGAAACTCGGCCCACCTCGTACTTCAGGCTGCTCCTCAGCCACAGGACTTCAGGACCCAAAGTGACAGAAATGATGAAGCCACATGGCCATGTGGTTTCCGATAGCAAAAACCCACGCTCTGACACAGAGCATGGATCTAGACTTCTTATGGCAGTCTGGAGTATAAGAGCCTCCAAATGCTACTTATAAAAGGAACATGATGAACTGCTTTTCAATGTGTTTCCCCAATTTTTTCCCCCTTTCCCTTTTTGCACTCCAAGGAGTGAATGACTTTGGCTCCGGTGGAAAAAGGGAGAGAAGTACACCAGGAATTATTTACTTATTGCGGCCCTTTTTTCATCACGTTTTCCTCCCTTCAGGACCTGGCCCTGGCTGGTTTCCCAAGCAAGAACTGAGAGAGCCAATGGTTCATCCATCTCTATTTAAATTACTTTTGTACTATATTGAATAATTGTGCCTCCATTTTACTCCCGGACTAAAGGTGACTGACTTAAAGGTGATTAGCTTTTGTTAATAGCCTGCATTACTGAGCAAGATCTCAGAATTACCTTTGTAATCCTTCCCCACACTTTAACGTTGCTATTATTATTAACATTGCTCTTTAAAACATACTTTTCTCCTGTCATGTGGAGACAGCAACTGCTGCTTCTCACGGGGCTGGTGAAAAGGCTGCCTGATATTATCAAGCAGGAAGAATCCAGTGCATCACACTGCTTTTTTCCTTAAAGGTGGTGGGGGTTTGAGTCCAGCCATGAACAAGAGGCATTTCATTAAATCGATACAGGATGGCTGCAGCCAGGCTTCCACAGTCAATATGGACACCACAGATCTGGGAGGATATTTAACCATTTTGTAGGATTTAGATAATATGTTTTATCTTTTAAATAAACCCATTTCTACCCTACCGTCCCACTGCAAGTCTTGGGGCTTGGTGGGCAGAGCCTGCCTTGCACTGGTAGCCTTTCTTTCCCCAGCTCCGGACTGGCATACCATCCCAAATCCAGTGGACACAAGTCCAATGGCAGAAGCAGCATTCAGTGACTTCAGATTTTTTCATCCTTCTCAGGATTTAGCAGAGCTCATCAACACCGCTTCAGGAAGGCCTTTAACCAAGCCAGCTCACACAGCGCTCCTGAAATACTCCATCAGGAAATCCCAGCACACCATAAATAATCGGTATTAGGCTTATATTTTTCATGGCCCAGATTTTCTGCAGTTTCTGCTCTAACAAATCACGTCTGTCAAGCATTCCCTGCATTGTCTGCTGAACACTGAGCACCAGCATTGTTTGACGGGTGTTTGCTGAGCGCTCAAAGGGCAGGCTCTAGAATGACTCTATAGCTTGAATATACAGTATTTCACTATTTCACACATACTTGCACACTGTGTGTTGCTTCCAATTTTTTCTATCTGCTCTTTCTTCTCTTCCTCCTGTATTTATGTTACTGTTTGCCGCCTTCAATACAGAGGAAACTAGCTGAAGGCTTGTGGAGAAGTGTATAATTTGGTTCAAGCCAGGCTAACATTTTCTAACATCATCAGCGTTGCACTCAGGTATGTAATATGCAAATTTAGTAATGTATGGCAGGCAAAAGGTAAATGTCTTACTATTAACGTTAAAATGTTATAAACTTTTAATGCTAACTATTATTATTAAACAGTTAAACATCCAGAGGTGGAGAGAAGAAATACCTTTCCCATACTGAACTTTAAGCTGTGAGGTACATAAACAAATGATGTATTTCTTTCATATAAAATGCATATTAGAACGCTGTTATTAAGCTCAAAACATTAGGCGTTCAAAGGTAAGGGAATAGCCATGCCACCTCATCAATTAATCCCATGCTATTTTTCCTGCCACATTTGGTGCCAACTGCTGCCTTCGTGACCCTAAAAGTTTAACACAGCCTCGGAGCCTGTTCTCCACTTGCCAGCAGCCAGCTCCCACAAGCTCACCTGTTTTGCTAGAACCCCTGCTAAATTACCTTGGTATGCAAGGTGAGCAAGATCTGTTTTGTCAAAGACATCAAAATAGCACGTTCAGCAGAAATTTAAGGCTGCATCTTCACATAACATCAGATGTAGTGCATACAACTGGAATGATGGTAAAGAGAACCGAGCCAGGAACCGCCACCCACCAAACCCCATGGCAAGTTCCTTGGACCAAGCCCTTTTCCGTGCAGACCAGCCTAATTAAACCAAGCCTTCTGCAGAGACAGCTGGCTCTCCATGGACAGGCAACAGGTGACAAAACGCAGGAGAGCCAGGAGGGACCGTATCTCCCTGCTCTCCAGGTGCTCATGCTGCAATGCCATTCAGAGGAGGATAGGTCTGATCCAGACCCACCTTCCAGTGCCAGCAGAAACCTGCCGCTTTGTCCAGGTCAGGCTGGGAGAGGAGATTGTGTGAGGCTACTGAAGTCACACGGAAATTTAGCTTCACTCCCTGCTCGGACATGGATCTGGGTTGGAAGCTAAACTCGTGCGCGAGAAATACAACAGGCCAGATCCAGGACGCAAATCCCCCACACAGGTGTGCAGTCTGGTTCTGCCATCTCCCCTCCAGCCTTTCTTTCAGCGCACAAGAGGCCAGCCCAAGTTTCTGCCGAAAAAAAGGCCCCGTAAGCAGCAGCTCTAAAGGGAAAGGAGCTGAGAGTGGCAGGGAAAGACCCCCAGCCTGCAGAGAGCAAATGCAGCAGCACTTTGCAGCACAAAATCACGGAATTTCTGGAGAGCGGGACATGTCCCCAGCCAGTCACTGTGGCTCTCCAGGGAAGGGAAAGCCATGCTTCAGGCTGGAAGCATCTTCCCATGCCTGACAAGCTATGCAGTTATTTGACAACTCATCGTCTGTCATTACTTACAGCTCTACATATAATCAGAACTTCCTAACTGGCTGCGGACATCATGGCCATGGCCACCAGCAAATAAGTGCCCATGGCTGGTGGCCTTATTTCTGTGCAGAAATTCCACCCTGGGACTGAATATAAAATATTTAAGGTTAATCATTGCACTTGTCAGATGATTAAATCCACTCTGCATTTGGCCTCTCATTTTGTCATGCCCATTTAGATTAAAATCATGCGGGCTTGCCCTGCCCATAGCACCTTATCATTCAGCTGAGACTAGGCTCAGGTGGATAAAGTGCTGGTATATATCTCAGGCCTGAAAACAACCTTTCAAATAGCTTCTACTGGGAAACTTGCATTTTTGTGGCTGCAGTCGGTCCAGAGCATTATCCAGGATGGTTGTTTAGCTGGCCCAAAACAGCAAGATGGGCGACAGTGCCTGTAACACAAAGCCCCATTTCTCATACTGGTTTTCAAGTAGAGTTAAGCAAGTCAAGGGAAATGGTCTGAGCAGCAAAAGGGAAGAAAATGAGAAAAAAGATGTAGAAATGTCTGTTTGAGAAAACAGTACTTGGCTTCTGAGAATAAAAAGCTTACTAGTCAGTATAGTCCTTCCCCAAAGCAGAAATTTTCCAGTGTTCCCATAAAAATGAAAGCCATAAAAAAGGATTTTCAATTCCAAACCATACACATTTTCAACTGAAAAGCTTTCAAATCTGAATAGTTTTGTTCAGCCGTGATGTTCTGGCTTTGAGTTACTGATAAAGCATGGATGCTTTTAGAAAACAGCAGATACATACCACAGAAATTTGTATTTCATTAAAATACTTTTTTTTTCTTTTTTTTTTTCCTTTTTTTTTTTTAAATCAAAGAAAAGTTTTGGCAGGAAAGTTGCAACAGGCTTAGCTGTGGTTAGGACTTTTGAATGTGCCCAGGACTGACTTAACTTTGCCTCTGAATGACATCTGTCCTCTGGCTTCAACAGGACATTGCCCTGCACCAGAGATGAGACAGGGGGTTTTTTGACCCACAAAAAAACCTAGAAGTCCCAAGTTTGATGCCCAAATATATTATTAGTGACAGGAAATCTTCAAGGAGTTCACTAATTCAGTTCAGCATCTACATTTTGGTAACTTGCCTAAAGCTGCAAGATCTGGAAAACAAGACTGAAAATCCCTGAAAGCCAGGCCCTCAAGAAATATTCTGTACATCTTTCTCTGAAGCGTGTAGAAAAACCACAAGAATAGCCTTTCCTCAAGGTATTTTGAAACCTCAGCTCCTAGTTGGATTGGAGAAGGGCAGAGGCAAGCGGAAATGAAAATCATCTGGGGAAATGTTCACAAGACTGCTTAAGACCTTGTGGAAGCCTCTGTCTGGATTTGGATGAAAGATGGAGCCAAAGGCAGCTTCAGAGAACGAAAGAGATTAGAGGTAAATAGGCTGTTTGCATTTTAGCAGGAAACTTCAGCAATCTTGAATTTCGAAATGGCTGAGAAAGGTGAAATTAGACCAGATGCTGTCGCACCAGCACCTGTGATGGTCTGAACTGGGAAAAGCTCTAACAGTACCCGAATTTAGAGGTGGATGAAGAATGAGACCCAGCTCTAGTCTTCAGTCTCGCATCTAGTCTTCAACCCTCAGCACCATGAACATGTTCTTGTCCACCTACTTTCAAACTGAACAACTAAGCAAAATTCACTCTGAACAGGGTAAAAAAGGAGATTTGAGTCTTCTCCCTTTTAAAAAAACCTCTCGAATTACTTCATGCATGCATGCAAATTACATGTAAAGGAGGCCTGACTTACCTAATCAATCCTTTCCCTGGCAGCAGAAAGGTGGTTGCCCAACACCCACGTGGTGTTTCTGGGGCCTCTGGCATCTCCTCTCTATGCCACTGATGGGTACCAACACCATCCCCTAAGTTTCTAGGGCCTCGTGCCTGGCTTACCAGCATCCCATTGGCTGAAGATATCATGAACTATGGGCCAAACGTACAGTAAATATTTTGATTTACAGAGCTGAGCGGTGGCAAAAGTGCCTGTGCAGGTGGGGAGGAAGCAGTCTGCAAGGGGGGTTTCCTTCCTCAGCTCCTGCCATCTGGCAAAAGGCTGCAGAAGTCATTCGACGCCGGGCGGAGTGGGCTGGGAAGGACCCCATGTCACTGGGAACAGCCGTGGCTTTGTACGGCTCGCTGTGTTTTTCTCCACAATTGAACCATGAACTCTTAAGAGGAACCTCACTGACTTCGGCTCAGCCTCTTGCTCACGGGCAGTCAGTGGCGAGAACAGCTCTGGATCTTGCTGCATATCTCAAGATACACATCCCCATTGCAGGAAGGACAGAGGACCAGCATCGTCACTCATATCTCCCAACGATGACGGGAGGCAACGCGTCGCCCTCAGAAAGGCTGATAGACCATCAGCTCCCATGGATCTGCCAGTTTACATTGGGGCAGAACTAACTTTGTTCCTGCACAAGACAGAGTAGAAAAATATTAAAGCCTTGTTCATAAATCACTGCTAGCCTGTGATGAGGGTTGTCTGAGCCGTTATGTAGCCGAGACAAATTGCTCAAGTCGTGATTCCCTCTCCATTCCCCTCCCTGCCTGCTCCAGAAGTTGGAGGATCTGGAAACCATAATCCAACAAACGTGGCTTTTCTTTTCCTTTAACCTGATGGGATTTCAGATGGATCAGCTGCAAAAATACTCCAAACCCATGCACAATCTTTCAGAAAATTGGGAAAGGGCCTGCGGGTCTCCCCAGGCAAACAAGTGCCTAATTATGTAGGCAAAGATGTCATGCAATGCTATCAGCAACTAACTGTTATGTGGCAGATGCCCCTCACAAATCACTCCTGCTGCTTATTTTTATATTTTTCTCTGTCTAGTCACCATGTGCAGCCTAAAACAGATCAGCATGTAAAAAACCCTCACTGCTCTGGAGCAGCACTGAAAAAACTCTCCTTCTCATCGGGGCAGGAACTCACACTGAAAATGGAGAAAATACTGAAGAGTGCATCAATAGCAAAATCACCCCACTATGATTATTATTTGACTTAAAATACATCTTAACATTCTAAAAACACATCCAGTTGTTGCAATAAGAATGGAAGGACTAAGATTTCACCTGTATATAATACCACAGCTCCTTTTACTGCTCTCCAGAAGACACGTAATCTGCACTGAACTGCATCTGAGACTGTCTTAAAACAATTAGTAAGAGACTAGAAAACGGACGCAACTCAAATGCACCTCAGTAAATGACAGAGAATCTGATCTGGTTCAGCCTGAGCCCAGGTGTATGCGACAAAGCTTTGGGTAGAAACTAAGGTGGGGATTTAAACTGATGATTATCTGGAAGGTGTGTATCAGTGCTAGTACAGGCATACTAACCTGAACACAGTGCCACAGTCACACCTCAGTACAAAATACATCAGCTCCCAGACCAGAGCTGCCTTGCACCAGCTAAGCTTGGATCCCAAGTGTAACACATGCTGGCCTGCCTGCAGCCACTCCAAAACACTTATGGGGCATTTAAGGATGTAAGGTTTATTTAGCCTGTGAACATTTCAGGACAGATGATGTCTCTCGCTACCTGCATCTACAGCATGAAGGACAATGGGTTTCTCCTCCTGCTTGGAAACATTACACAAGTGATGCCACAGCAGAATTTATTACCAACATTGCTCAAGCTTTCCCATTCTCAGATGTCACTGCTTTTTCTAAGCTTCCAGCCTTTCCCAAGGCAGGAGGTGGCAGCAGGTCAGCGTGGTTCAGTGCTTTCCCTGCTATTCACCTCCTCATCCGTTGTGAACACAAAAACTCACCTCCTCCTACTTCCATGCTTACCGGAGCCCCCGCCAGCCTCATGCTCTGCAACACGAGCCCTTTCTGCAGATCGTCAGCTCAGCCTTGACTGTTCTCAGTAGGAACCACATAGGCTCCATTAATCATCTTTTCTCCAAGTCTCCAGTTTTCCGCTCAGCCTCCCGCCCAGTGCTTGAGCATCCCGTCCTCCACGCTGCTCCTGGGCTGCGTCCAGGCCAGCCTCACACTCACATCCTGACTTCTTTGCACCACGCACATCTGACACCATTTATTAAGCAACATCATTTACTAAGCCGTAACATGCTGGGCTGCACTGTATCTCTTTTCCTATTCAGGTATAATTCTAGAAACAATCTAGATGAGATCATATATAGAGGAAATGACACTTGTTGCCTGTACTGAAGGCCAAATGGCAGCATTGTACGGTGAATTGCCACAGATGTTTGACACAGTTGTATTTTTAGCCGTTCCCTCCCTTCCCAAATCAAAACAACAGGAAGGGGGTTTCTCGGTGACTTTTGCTATACAATGTCTGCTAGACTGCAGGTAGAAACATCTCCTCAGGAAACTAAAGGTTTGAAAAGCTCAGGTACAGACCGGCACGATTAGCTTGAACACTCGTACCAGCTGCATTGGCACTATTCACTGTCCTCCTGGCAAACAGAGACAGCAACAACTTCTCTCCATTCGGGAATGAGACTTCAGCTCCTGCAAGGCCCCAGGCTTGTGAATGGTGCTTCACAGCTCCCCTGCATTTTGCACAGCCACACAAAACCGCGGCAGGCAGGCAGACAAAATACCAAAACCAACAGAAAACGTGATCCTCTCCAGGGGAAACCAACTTTTCAGCCAGAAAGTGCAAACTGTGTCCCAGAGTGCTTTGAACTTAGAGGCGTGTTATTTTTAGCTTTTATAGATGAAAATGTCATTAAAAACAAACATATTCCTGGGAAAAAAAGCTAAATTCCCTGCAGTTTGGACTCTTTCGAAGGCCACCTCTACTTTCAACAGAAGATGATGGGTTATAATAATAATAAACACATTGGGCACCTTTTTCCTTTCCACATAGAGCACTGCAGTGTTGCTTCCAAATAGATAACGATGTAATTTCCTTCTATTTACAAATCCATTTGTTACTACCGTGTAACTGAGAATCCGGCCTTCTCCTGCCAGAATGGCCATCTGAAGTCTGGCTAAAGAGGCAGCACATGGAAACCTAACACAAGGCAGATGGCTCTGTACCCAGTCAGGCACAATAATAATCAGTCAAAATCCATACTCATAAATTGAACTAAATGGAAAGCTCTGTATGGGCAAGGAAGTTAGTTCATTTTGGGCTTAGTTTTATTTGTCCTAAGGGCTACTGGCACAGAGGAGAAGTAGGAGGGTAACTTGAAATCAATCTTGCTAGAAAGCCTTCGTCCCAGTGAAAACATCCACGAGCAGAGTAGTTTGCAGAAAACAATCATGTGGTGCCTGGTTTTGAATTATAGGAGCACAAAGTTAGGCTCTGACTCCATCTCTGGGCATTCAGGCACTCTGCACCAGAAGCACTTGCAATTCAAAGATGCAGTTTTTCAGTGCCAATAGAAATCAGGCCTCTTTTAATATAGGACCTAAAGCTGGATTTAGAAACCATTCTGGGAACCACGTGAACATTTTTGCTGAAGTCCTCTGTCCATCTGATAATCTTCCACCACTCTTCATGAAGTATCTGCCAAAGTAGCAATTTAATTACTTTACCTGCGTGGATCTTGCCACCTCCTTGCTCTCCCTAGCCCCTCACACCAGTAAATGTGGCTCCTCAGAACTCACAATTGTGAGGAAAGCGGAACTTTCTCCAGGAAAAACACATCCGTTTCCCAGGTCAGGGAAATCTGACTCAGTTGTAACACTAACAAAGCCTCTCTTGGACAGACGTGAAGAAGGGGGACATAATCAACATTCTTCCCTAGGTCTAATCTGCTGCTGCACTGGTGCCGATCCCAGAAGCCATCGGAGCAACATCATTACCATGTCTCTAAAGAGGTGTAGCCAGAGGGGGTGGGAGGCTCTAACTCTGCTTTACAAACCTTTCACTACAGAGGCAAACGCCCATGCCGAAACTCTACACTTCCAAAAGCTTCCAAATATCACTTCCCCTCAGCCCCCACATCACTGGGGTCACAGGGGTATCATTCAGGGTTTGATTTACCGAAGGATTAAAAACATCACTGGGAAACGTTTAAACCAAGCACACACTGCATTCGCAGATGTTTACAGGGAGAACTCCATGATCTGTTTTCTGTTTGCATCCTTTCCTGAAGAGCAATCTCTAACCACGTCTGTGCTATCACTCTGGCAGCTGGACACAGCCAGAGCATAGGTGGGAAAAGAAGAAAGGACTTGGATAAGAGAGCGTCCAGCGTCTGGCAGCATCCTCTACCCACACGTGGGGCAGTGAGGACCATCCTGCAGAAAGGAGGTGCCTCTGGGACACTTGGCAGTCAACCAGCAACTAGAACAAGATTCTCAGTTCCTGGGCTGTCCAGGATCCAAACAGGATAAGACAAACTGGGGGGTAGAGGAAGCAGCAATTCCAAAACTGTGCATTAAATACAGCACCCGTACCTATGTGTGCTCAGGGAACGTGAAAGGCCTCAGGACGTTTTTGGCTTCTGAAAAAGACATGCAATGAAGTCTTGCTCAATGGTATCTCAGGAAAAAATAGTTTCTGACATGGGTGGGCTCCAAACCAGAGCTTTAATACTATTGACTTTCATCTCTGCCTCTCTGTGGTAAGTCTTTATGGATTTATTCTAAACACCAGGTTAGATTCCCAAATGGTGCCAACCAGCTTTTTGTGGAGGCCAGTGGAGCTCTGCCAATCTACAGTAACTTTGTGTTTACAAGGATTTTCGATACATAGAATTCAGAGATTTTGAGAGGTCCAGATTATAAAAAGCAGCACTAAATCAGGACGGTGAAAAAGGGGCCGATGGGCAGACAGATTTCAAGAGGCCATTCATGAACCTTTGCTTTATAAGAACATGGGCCACAGCCAGAACAAAAACACACATGTATGGCCCCGCTGCCTAATTACAGGAAACCAGAGAGTGAAGTGATATCTGCTTTATCACTGTCATAAGGAGGTGAAAATCCAGCGAATGCTTCAAAAGACAAACCCCCCTGATGTTAAGAGGGAAACTGCCCTCAACTTCTACGCACTTTGGATCAGGCTTTTAAAAAAAGGGTCAATTTTTTAAAAGTTCTGAGGTGAATAAGGAGCAAATTGGTTGTCAGTTCAAGCAGCTTTTTGTCCGTAGGTTAGGTGGGCAGCTGTGAAAATCCCTTCCCTCCCCAATATGTTACCAGGCAGCCAGTTCAGCCAGCAAAGAGCCCCAGAGCACCCAGCCATGCCCCTGCTGTAACTCAAGTCCTTTACTAGCCACTGCCTCCACTGCAGCAAAGGGAGAGCCAGCTCCGCTCTTGGGCAGCCTTTTTTGTACATACAAATATGACATGAGAAATTTCAGTCCATAATTACCTCGCTGAATAGCATGTAATAGTGTCATGGTAGAAACAGTTCAACACAATTTTCAGTCAGCTTTCAGTGCCGATTAACTCTCAAATTCTGTCTCTGAGCACCCCAGCACGCACCAAGCTTTACTCCAGGCAGAAGTGAGATCAGCGCTTGCTTTATGTGTTTTTCCAGAAGGGTGGGGGAAAAAAAAAAACCACCACATTTGAAGGGTGGCATTCTTTTTAAAAAGGGGTCAACAATAGGTCACCAATACAAGAAAATAGGTCATGTCATCTTAATTTGGAAATCATGAATTTGGGGCTGTCCCCATCCTGTTAACACAGCAAGGATCTTTGTTTCAAGTATTAGGCAAAAGCCAGCAGCATTAGCCAAAATAACTTTTCAAGCAAACGCTCATCGAATAAATCTTTTACACTGAAGGGAACATTTTTCAGTACTCTGTTTTTTAACACCATTAACTTTAACTGTCAAGCCTGACAAGTATGGAAAACTGTTTTCTTACAAAAGTTAACATAAAAAACATTTTCCACTAGAAGGAGTTTTGCTCACTACACATTAACTACACTCCATTTTGCCATTTAACTCTAATTGCTATTTTTCTCCATCCCAAATCTTTTTTTCTCTCCAAGATCTGGACTTTAAAGAGTCTGAGTAGACAGACATTAACGCTTGTTTATAGAAGTTCTGTAACATGGATGTATTGTAATGAACTAATTGTATTTAAGAGAAGGATCTGGGAATAACCATGACCCATTAATTACATTCATTCACATGCTCCTGTTCTTTTTTCCCCTACTGTTTCCAAGAGTCTAGGTGAATCCTTGAAAATATTCAGGAGTCTAAAAACATGCCAGGACTTTCAGAGCCAAATCACAACATGAATTAACAGCCACATGGGGTGGAAAGGGAAAAGGAGTGCCAGTCCATTAGGACATCAGCTTACCGGTGGGTACACGTCTCAGGAGGGGTTCATCCCTCCTGATTTTACCTTCTGAACATTGCTTCTAGTCTCAGGTGTCTCCTTAGCCAGTGAAAAGCATCAGTACCTCCCAGTGACAGTGTGGGTTGACAGGGGGCAAATCTGCGCTGCACAGACTGACGTTAACTGCCTGGCTGGGTATGCCGTGGGAGTTCCTGCTGCTCCCAGCACGCTGCAGCAATGGGCTAGATTACGAGAGGATAAAGTCTGAAGTGATTTAAGACATGTAACTTGATTTTAAAATGTCCACGCTAGTGGGATTTGTGTTGATTTACCTCCGTACATTTCTAAACTGAGTTAGGCGGCTGCACAAATGATCTGGAGACGTCCCCTAAAAGGGGATCCCAGGAGATGCAGCGATGCGAGGAGTCTGTTGAGCCACTTGTCTGTGTGGGTGCGCTTCTTGTCTCTGAGCAGGTGAAGGAATCAATATGAAGCTAAGTGAATTAATCTGTATCTGGAATGCTTTAATAAATAACGAGGTTTTCAGAAAATTCAGTCCCCAGTTCATTGGTTCTTCTGGAAATCCTCATCTAAGCTGGTAAGAAACAAATAAAACTCCTAATTCACTTCTAGATCAGCCCATTTTTGTGAAACCACCTCTTGTGTTACACTGCTATACACAGGCAGCTGAGCTGGTAGTGTGCACAGTGTCAGGGGTTGTTGGATTAATCAATGACAAAACCAGATGAGACCACTGTGACCCCCTGGATAACCCAAGCTGTAAGACTTCCCAGAACTGATTCCTCCTAAAACTAGAGCAGATATTTGAGGAAAAGAAAAACTTGTAAAAATTTCCAATGAAACAGAAAGCTTCATGTTTCTTGGTGCACTGTTGTGAGTGGTTAATTGCTCTCACTGCTGAAAATGTGTTTTACGTCTTGTCTGAGTTTACCTACCTTCAGTATCTCTCTACTGGTTTTTATTGCATGCTTGTTCGCTGGACTGAAGTCAGCCTTTTTATTGTATTTATGTTTCTCTCCACCAGGGTGTTCAAGTCCTCCCATCACCTTCCTCTTTGTCAGACCATGCAAACTGTCTCCTTCAGTCTCCGGTGGGTAGATGTGCTTTCCAATAATTTAAAATTCTTAAAACCTTTTTCTCAATTCTCTCCAATTTATCAACATCTTCCTCAAACTACCAAAGTCACAACTGGAAACTGCAGGAGGAGCACCTTCCTCCTTGTCTCAAATAGTCCTCTTTTTATACACCCAAAGATGATATTTCCCTTCTTTGCGACTTGGCTGATGGTCCCCACAGCTTCACGCATTTGTTTCCAGAGTCATCAGTTCCCAGGATACAGCCCAGCTCTACATAGAATCATAGAATCATTAAGGTTGGAAGAGACCTCTAAGATCATCGAGTCCAACTGTCAACCCAACACCACCATGCCCACTAAACCATGTCCCTAAGCACCTCATCTACCCGTCTTTTAAATATTTCCAGGGATGGTGACTCAACCACTTCCCTGGG
>NW_008824010.1:932275-978756 GCF_000699105.1 Pygoscelis adeliae
AGACTTGTTCTCCAGACCCCTCACCAGCCTCGTTGCCCTTCTCTGGACACGCTCTAACACCTTGATGTCCTTCTTGTAGTGAGGGGCCCAAAACTGAACACAGTATTCGAGGTGCGGCCTCACCAGTGCCGAGTACAGGGGCACGATCACTTCCCTACTTCTGCTGGCCACACTATTTCTGAGACAGGCCAGGATGCCATTGGCCTTCTTGGCCACCTGGGCACACTGCTGGCTCATGTTCAGCTGGCTGTCAACCAGCACCCCCAGGTCCTTTTCCGACAGGCAGCTTTCCAGCCACTCTTCCCCAAGGACATGGGTCCTATTAAAACAGTTGCTTGTTTTCATCCAGGTTACTAATGGGATCTAAATCATTCTGTGCTGGTGATCTGTCTTTTATTTCAGTTATCTCTTCTTCAGATTTTGACCTCATCTCAAAGATAGATCCATGATAACTCCAGGACTCCATTAGAAGAATGTCTACTCACTGATGAATTCCCATTTAAAACTGGAGACTATAGCAGCTTCTTCTCCATTTCAGAGGTGCCTAAGTGGTTTTCTATCATTCCAGTCTTGTATAAGAAGTTATTCATAGCCAAGGCAATACTTTCACAGGACTACCGGGTGATCCAGGTTGGAAGGGACCTCAGGAGGTCACCTAGTCGAACCTGCTCCTCAAAGCAGGGTCAGCCATGAGATTGGACCAGGATCCTCAGGCCTTTCCAGAAGTTTATCACATCAGTATTATTACATTTATCAACACAACTTGTAATCTTCCTAAAAAAAAAAAAAAAACTCATTAGACAAGAGCCATATTGTATAAGCCCGTGTTGATTGACACTACTTACTTTAATCCCTTTAATTCTTTACTAATTACATGCCCTATCAGCAATTCCATTATTTTGTCTAGGATTAATGTCAGGCAGAAGAATCTGTAGTTATGTGAGCCACCTTGTTTATCCCTTAAAAAATAATGGCACAAAACTAAACTTCTTCCGCATAGCTGTAACTTGCTGGTATTTATTATCTCTAATTAAGAGCTGCTATACAATATTCTTTTAACATAAAAGGTGCTTTACTGTTAAAGGACATGATCACACAATCTCCCTTTTCCCCATAAAAACCAGAAATATTTATTGAAATCTTCAAAATTCTGTACAATATTACTAACAAAGCTATCATTTTCACATAGCACTGATCTATTGTAAACATAATTATATCACTCAAGAAAGAGAGCTGCATTTCTATGGGGATTTCATTTTGAAAGCCATATGTTGGAGCCTTGTGCTGCAAATACTAAAAATGTGCTCGGAATTCCTAAAATTATACTTGAAAATATCCAGACACAAAAACAATCACATCTAATGTAGAAGAAATTCTATATTAGGCCTCATTTTTACAGATCAAGGGGAACTGATGACAGAATGTAAAAATATAGTAGCAGCTTAGGTACAAGAGACTGATTTGATTACATTTGTTATGTGCAAATAGAATAAAGTCCAAACGAGTAATGTATCTACTTGATGATTTAAAATGCCAGCTTAACAAAGCTGAAAATAATTACAAAGCAAAACAATTGGGAGAAAGAATTTGAGCAGGAATCTGTGAATGATAATTGGGAACTGTTCAAGACCATTTTACTGCCTACGCGGAGGAACCACAATCCCATGGAAAAGAAAGGAGGCTGTGCTGGCTAAAAGCTGCTCTGGCTTGGAGGGCAAGTGAAAGCCAAATCTTGAAGTAGTAAATAAATGGGAAGTTCTTCTTCACATATATTCTTCATACCACAAAATTGATAAAGGATGTCATGCACGGATTGAAGGAAAATAAAGGTACTGGGGACAAAAGAGGAAATGAAGGTTTTGTCTTCTGTGTGCAGAAGGTCAAAGATTCAGATCAGTAAGCAGCAAACATGCTGCAACAGGCAACAGGAGTGAAACCTTCTGTTGGCACTCTCAGTTCTGCTGTTCCTGGATCAGGTAGCCCCAGCAATCCTCTCCCATGCTGGGGTCATCCCTGTCTGTGACACAGACATTATCTAAAAATGCAAAAGGAGTGACAAGTTGCCCCACATGGGGTTGAAGACCATGCGTTTCCTCAGCTGGCCACTCTTCTGGGCTGTAGTGGCATGGAGAAGGCGACAGGCTGGCAGGAACAGGACCGTAAGCAGAGGCAGAACTGAAGGAGGAATGAGCCATCACAGGATGCTCTTCCAGACAGGCCGCTTGTGGTGGCTGTGATGGCACACACTGGATGCCTCTGTATTGTTAGCAGCAGGACACTGGGGTTAGGGTTTTGCCCAAAGACTGCTAGGCATGTTCTGGAGTTAAACACCATTGCCGTCTTCAGCTCTTTCCAGCTAACCTTTGACCTGTGTCTGCACAAGTTCTGGATAATAACACACAAGTCATTGCATTAGCACTGTGCTGTGCTATGTTTGTCCATCCAACCAATCTCCAGAAAAACAAAGGACCAAGAACAAGTGCCATGGAGCTAGTCCAAGGGTTCAGAACAACAGCATACAGAGCCAGCAGAGCCATTCCCAAAACAATCATTCCAGGCAGCAAACACTTCACAGCAGGCAGCATGTGAATGCTCCAAAGCCTCCCCAACCCCACGTCTGCCAGGTTTCCCCTACCCAAATACCAAAGTACACGATGACAATGAGTTCTTAATATTGAGTATGTTGGGTGGCAGGGAAGCAGCAAAGACCTCTTCGAGAATAAAGGCAGTTACGAGTGTCAGGAGTCAGTAGACAGTCCTGGAGAGACCCAGAATGTCCAAAGGTCCAACACAAAACACTTAAGTGCATGTCTGCATTCAGTACGTGTCTCCCAGCATCACATGCGGAGTCTCAGCCAGCTCTCAGCTAGTGAGGTCAGGAGAAAACTTTCTGGGGCAGGTTATCCCACTACTGCTGCTCTGGGATCTCTTCTGCCTTGCTTGCGGAACAGAAGACACTGGCTTAACCAAACCCTAAAGGCTTGTCCAACCATCAAAAAAAAAAAAAAAAAGAGGACCCATGGTCCTAGTGAAGCAAACCCAAATGCTATGTTAATCTTCTGTCAGATGCTCCCCCAAAGTGAAGGGTAATTCTGAGCACTGCAATAAGCAGATGATACACAACAAAACAGACATTAGGCCACTCAGGTTTGTATGGCTGAGCCTAGAGTGCAAAGACTTTCCCTGTATGTTCTCTCTCCAACCCAGAATACACAGGATGATCTGCTTTAACACAGTGAAACAGGAGAAACACAAACAGCTCTTCCACAAAAGCATGCCAGCTGCTTTCTAGAGACACAGCAAATAACTTGCTCATGGGTGAGGAGATGCTCCTGTGGCAATGACCTCTTTGCAAAGCAAGGTTTTCAAGGTAGATGGCCCTTAAGGGTTAAATTCTCTCCCTGTCTCCTCTTCTCCACCCGCCTCCCTCCTCCCCACGCCAGCAAAGGATCCTTGTGAAAGAATCTGTATTCGATATGCACCAAGAGAGACTCTGGTCTGGGCTTTTTAATAAAGAGCAATTCCTTTGCATTCTCAGGTGTCCCTTAAAATCAAGCTCTGATATTTCTGCTGCATTATTACCATGGTCTGTAGATGTCTTCAGACTCAGAAAAGCCATTTACTCTGTAGGTATGCTTTGCCCCTGCAGTGCCGAAAAGTTTCTCTCTGTTAAGAAAAGCCCCTCTAGAGAAATTGGTACTTGGAGCCAATTAATGGACCTCTTCCACCTTCTGTCTTGCCAGTTTTTCTTGGCAACAGCATCCAGTCCCCATGGCTGAGACACCGGTCGTTACAACGTGCCATTAAAAAGTGAAACTGGGGAAATAGCGTGCGTAACCTCAGCAAAAAGGAGGTGCCTGAAACATTGCTGGCCTTACTTTTTTCTAACCTGTGCGCCATTCTTAACAATGCACTTCATGATTCAGCTTTTGTGGCGCCACTAATTAACTCCGGAGAGCTTGGCATCTGAACTGCATGACACAGAGATAAATTTAAGTCTAAAGATAAGCAAAATCCCCATAATTACAAGGAAGGGAGAAGGGTGTTCCTCGAACCACAAGGAAATGGGGAATGAATACCTGGCTCCCAAAGGTGCAACTGTTCAGCAACACCTCTGACCACAGGGCCAGCTTTAGATAACCACATAAAACTGGGACTTTAACAACCACCTGAGATCTGGGCTGAGAAAGAGCCATTCTGTACAGCCCAAAGTGAAGGTTCAAGCTCTTCAGCGTCTCAGCCAAAATCCCCATAGACCTTCCTGGGCTGAGAAGAAAAGACTGCATTAAACTCTCCAAACTACTGCCTTAGAAAAAACCCTCTATTTCTCTAAGCAGACTGAATGAAGGGGGGGAATTTAGGTCTGGATTAAGTTTAAATGCAGGGCTTGGAATCAAGGGATCATGTTTGGGTTCAGATTCACAGATTCTTATCTCTTAGATATGATAGGCTGACCTCCTGCATCGTCCAGGTCACACAATTGCAATTAAAAAAGAAAAAAAAAAAAAATCTGTATCGAGCCCCTTAACTTCTGTTTGAGCTACAGAGTATTTCTGAGGAAGACACGCATTCTCGATTTGAAGAGATCAAACCATGGAGAATCCATCACATATCCCGGTAAACTGTTCCAGAGGTTAATTACTCTCACTCTTAAAAATTTGTACCTTATTTCCAACATGAATTTTTCTGGCTTCAGTTTCCAACCATTGGACCTTGTCATGCCTTTGAGTGCTCAATTAGAGAATGCTAAAGCATCAGATACCATTTCCATCTGTCAGTGCTTAAACACAGAAATCTCAGTAGCTGGTTCTCATGAGGTTTTTGGCAGGATCTGAACTACCAACAGTAACTTTTCTGTCTGTCTTCAGATCTGACTTGGAAGCCAAGCCAAAAGGGTGAATGTAATTAATTTTTAATAATTAGTGATTCTTGAAAGAGCTGGGCAATAAATAGATCTGATTGGAAAATCTCTAATGAATCTTGGTTTTATCAGAATTCACCATTTTCTCCAGTGAATTGTTTCACTGGAAGAGTTCAGCTTCAAAGGATGGCAGTGAAGGCTTCGTTGCACCCTGCGAGCTGAGCAGGTTCTGCCCCTACGTGCGTCCTGGAGCCCAGACCACCATGGCATTCGCACTCAGCATCTCACAGCGAGCCGGCCGCGTGATGTGGCTGCAACAGTACAGGGTCATGGCAAAATGAAACCGCAGTTCCACTGGGAGCTGGATCACAACCAAAACAACCATCCCTACTGCGACAGCAGTAGAAATGAACCTGAAGACTTCCCAAAGAGCTCTGGAAATTAACCCAAACACATCCCATGAGAGTGTTGGAGGGTTTTCCTCCTCCCACCTCCCTCCTTCCTCTCCTATGGAGCAAATCAAGTTTTTGGCAAGCAACTGGCAAAAATAATCTACATGTTCAAACAAGTATCATGTGACATCACACCCCAATGCTATGGGACAGGCACCCTCCTTGGTAACTGCCCCATACCTGATCAGTGTCTGCCCAAATGAAGATACGGCGATGCTTCCACTAACAGGACTTTTTCTCTCTCTAAAGAGCCACAAACAGCTTTTAGACAACAAAAACGGGTGTCAAAGGAGACCTAGACAAGACTCATGAATTCAGACTGCTTGAATCTGAACGGATGGAACAGTCAATGACTATTTCCGAGTGAACTTTGGATGAATGAGTGGGGAAAATGGGCACTTGTGATGGAACCAGACTTGCAGTCTCATTTCTGGACCTACTGCAGCATTTCCTGCATGCAAGATGTTACTTCATTGCTACTCTGATACACTGCTCACGAGCCAGCTATTAGGATGAACTATGCTTCCTGCAGAATGGCACTTGCCTGCTTGAGGCAATGGTGCCATATTCTGCCATTGAATTAATTTGCCATATGACAGGCAGACAGACTACTCGAATAAGCCTGGAGCCCAGTGATTTTGGCTCGCTTTCACAAGGGATATTTCCTCGATGCATGCAGCCTCTATTATGATCAGGGAAAAAAGGAACCGAGTTTATCTCCTAGACAAATATTTATTTGCTGGCCTATCAGCAAAAGGTCACTTTGGGTTTCTATTGCTTCAGCTTGAACTATTATTTCCCCCGTTGCTTTTCTTATTTAGCCCAAAAGCACAAGATACTACCACAAAGATCCAAACTCACAGGTGAGACTATATGCAAGACCTTACAGCCAAAAGCCATACGGACTTGGATAAATATTGCAGCAAATCCTCAAGGTCTGTCCAACTCAGCTACAGACACTTTTTGTCACAGTAAGTGTTCACAGTAAGAAAACAAAAACAGGTTACAAAGGTCTATTCTCTCCTATAAAACACTAAATGCTCACCTGAGGGAGGCTGATCCCCGCGCCTGACGTCTGCTTCTATAAAGCCAGATCCAAATGTCACAGGGAAGAGGCTCGGGCAGGAACTGAGAAGCATTTCGGTGGATGATACTATTCATTAAGAGTCCTGATGCAAAAGCAGAGACACCCGTAAATGGAAAAGACCTCATAGGTGTCCCCCACCTTTCCTCTGGCCACCACAGGATTGTTCCCAAACCTTCAGCTGTCCACAATAGCTTAAAATGCCCTTGAGCGGGGAAACCCAGTCTACCAAAGGCAGTTCTGTGAACGAAGGGAACCCGAACACTCCCCTTCCCTGGCTGACCTCTGGGACAGCCCAGACCACCTTTGCCCGCTGCACGCTGGTACCTCTCCCAAAGTTAGATTTTCCAAGCCCGTGGGCAAGAAATCAGGCAGCAGGAGGTCAGGCTCATTTCTCACATTCTTCAGGTCATCTTTCCCAAAGATTCCTGTTACTGAGCATATTTTTGACCCTGTAACCTTGGCCAACTTAATCTTCCTATTATTGGGAGGAAATAGTGACAGTTTTTATTGTATCTACCTGTCTCAGATTTATTGTACCCAGATGGATGACTCTGGGCTGTGTTTTCTATTAAGAAGTATCTTTATTTTATCACATCAGGAAGAGAGGTATGCAGGTCCTGAAGGCTGTTCAGCCCAACCATCAGACACATAATATTTTTCTTTGCTAAAGAAAACTGCAGGAGTTACTAAGGCCCTAAATTAGCAAAACTCCTAAGTATAAAAGTAGCTTAAAAATACATGCTTAATTCTCATTTAGATCATGGGAAATTACAGCTCAATTCCAGCAGGCACCTACAGTTTTTTTATATACACATTTATAAATATATAATTACATGTTAGCTGAATAAGTACACCTCAAAGCACGTGCTTGAATATATCGCTAAATCAAAGCTCAAACACCCTCCATACCAACCCTGCAGCAAAACTATAGCATTATTGGAAATACTATTAGCAGCGACCACATCTTAATAAAATGCAGTTTTAATGCTAGGAAATGTCCTGTGTTATCTAACCTAATCAAAACACTGGCTGCTAAATGACAAGACCTGCATTTGATCTCGCCTTTATACAGCAAACGCAGGAACACAAGCTCATAAACGAGTGAGGAAACACATTTAACCAACAACCCACAACTTACTTTCAACAAGCTTACCGATGTCAGCACATGCGATAAAATTAGCCTGTTGGAGTCTGCGATTTTGGCATGATTATCTGCTAATTACATGCTGTAAGCTGAGAGGGGTGGGCTTAGCAGCTCGCCGGGGGCTGCTGGCTGCTTGTCTTCCCACAAAACTTGCTCACAAGGCATCTAAAAATAACTTTATAGGCAAATCTTCTTCTGAAGGGAGAGGCAGGGCAAAACAAAAGAGCAGAGACAGGTTAACCTCTTCATGCCCAAACATCCACACTTGCAGCAAGGTATCCAACATCCACCTCAGCAGAATTGAATCCTCTGACTCCTTTTCATCAAGGAAACCCTATTCTTTTCCTCATTTCCTCCAAATTCAGCCTTCTACATCTTCACCTCTGCCCTATCCCTTTAGTATCGAGCACATAACCATTCCCTCTGTTCCACAAGTTGGATGCTTTCAATCCCACATGGAAATTTTGGGCTCTTGCTACTGCATACCTGCTAACTGAAATAACCTGGTTTCACACACAGAAACGACAGGTTGTCCTGTCTCTTCAAGCCCTGCGACTGATAGCAGCACAGGCTACGTGCTTGTGCAGATAATAGGAGCAGAGGTTTATCCAGCAGCTTTCCTGTGTCCGATTTTCTCTGCCCTGCTTCCATTTCCCCAGCAGCAGCTGCTGATTTCCACCCAACTCTGATTTTATGCAGAGGACATATTCATCCCAGTTCTTTTCAAAGGATGCAAAGTTACCTGTGTCCTGGAGTATGTGTGGGAAAATATGACGATGTTCATTGTCACAGGCATAAGACAAGTGTGTGATCATTTTCAGTAGTTATTCTGACAGAGCAAATCTATCAAAAGAGTGAAATGGCTAAGTGGATGAAACACAAGCAAAATTTTATCCATTAAGCAATTCTCTTAGGTTACAGACCAAAGGGGGTTATTGATTCAAGGAGCACAGCGTGAGTGACTAAATACTTATGAGCATCAAAGACCCACCGCAGTCAATTTCTGCTCAGTCAGTAACTGGAGCTTCACCTTAGGAGAGGATGTGTTTTTCCAACATCAGTGATTTGGTGAGAAGCTACGCTGTTGGCGCTAAATACGGTAGAGCATATATAGACTACAGACAAGTGATCATACAGGGAATATTTAAGCTTCTCAACAAACTATTTATACTGCTAATGATAAGCAAACCAGGAAGAAGCACAGAAACTCGAATACAGACTGCACACAAGACTTGCTCTTACGTGAAGGTTGAACTCATACTTTTTAATACAAAATTCAAAAGAGACCAAGCTTATCCACTTCTTGGATAATTGGTCATGTTTTTCAGTACAAGCTCATCTACATATTCAATCTGATGAACTTTTACGTTAGACTAAAGGCAACCAACAACATTAGCAACTGTTACGGTTGAAGTCTCCCTGAGATAGCAGATGGGCAGGTGGGTGACAGCTACAAAAAATACACAGGTAAAAGCATAATTACAAGGAGTAACAAAACGGCAACTTCCAAAAAATAAAGGCAAACTTCTATGAGCAGCAGCAGAGAAGCAGTGTTAGAGGCAAACGCTATAGCTAAACCTGATTAATAATCCTAAACTTTCCAAATTACTTTATATTGCCATGCAGACAAGATGCATTTCTTTTTTTTTTTTTTAAGGCTTAATTTTTAGAGGTTGCTGAAAAGGAGATGAAGACACTCACACATCTCACACACCTCTTCTGTCTTTCATCCAGAATGAAGACATGAGCCAGGCCTATTCTGTATTAAACTGAAAAACAACCACACTTGCAAGTCTCCTGATGCTTGCCCATCATCATGCTTCCACTTGTAGATGAGGCTAAGCTTGTTTCCCCAAATAAAATTCAGTTTCTGCTGAGGGAAATGCAGAATATTGCTGGCAGAAGGGAGGCATTTTGCATGACCATTTCCCTTTTTCCTCATTAATCCCCCCTCCCTGTATAGCTCTTACGTGGATCGAATTAAATTATTTTTAAAGCTAGTTTTTCTTCCAATAGTATCACCACTGTTTTCCACTAGAAACAAATGCACATAAACACAAGTTCCACAAGTTCAAGCTGGTTTAACAAATCCCCCTGTTCTCTGATCCTATTGTTCCTTGGCAGGGCTGGCTAACGTCAGCTTTCACGAGTCAAAAGAAGCTGCCCCCTCCCCATGGTGTGGGATCCACTGGGAGCTTTGGTTTCAAAGCGTGTGTTTTGTATTCTTTTTAATTCTCAGATGCTAATACTGAATTGGGGAACTAGGACAGCTGCTGGAGGCTGTTGCGAGGTGGTAATTTAGAAGGGTTTATGAAGCTAGGCACCCTGCTTTTTACAGAAAACATTGTATTCCACAGGGATATTTTAAAATAATAGGATAGGATATAGTTCTAGTATTTGCTCATATAAACTGTTTTTCTTCACCTTTTTTTTTATTCTGTTGGCTAATGCAAAGGATTAAAAGTATCAGCATGTGGAAATCATGCAGAAAAACCCTCAATAATCCATTTTTACCCAACCTGCATATCATCAGGCCTTCAGTCTGAGAGCTCAGAGACCGAAACCGATGGGCACTCTGCGACCTGAACTGATTGCAACATAAAATGTCACAAAAAAGATCCCAGCTTCTACATTTTATTCTCTGATTGATAGTGGGATTGATACTTGGTTTATCGATATTAGGTTCTTTCCTAGCCAGCTGATTTGGGGCAGTGGTTGTGGTATGGTGTGTGCGGACAGTCCAATGTAGACGTGTGTGCAACCATGCAAAGTCAGTCTGTGTCCTCCTGAACATCTTCACGCACAGGTCCAGGCTGCGGATATGCACGTGCAGTTCCGCATGCGTTTCTGCGCAGGTGAGCGGGGACACAACTCATGCTATCACTTACACACGTCTTGCATGGCTGCACGTAACACATATCTGCCGCAGGAGGCTGAAGGGGAGTTAATTTTCTGTGCAAACATCTTACTGGAAGAGGAAAAGCCCTGGTGTATACCGTTGAGCTGCATTTTCCACTTTACCTCCCACAGCCTTGCAGAGCTGCCTCCTTCCACCCCGCTGTCTGTGGGATCCCAGCGGACTTGCAGCAGACACAATTCCTACTCCATACCCAAGAGGCGAGAGAGGGCAGGCTGGCCCCAGCACCACCACCTCGCTGCTGGGTGTTTTGCTGTTAGAGCGGCAGCACTGCAGGTTTTGTGGTGGCAATCATCTAGCAACTCTCTTTAAAAATAAATAAATAAATAAATGCTTAAAAGCCAGGGGTGTAAAGGCTCTGGCTTCTCCTAGGCCACAAAAAATGTGAGGTCATGGGGTTTTTGACACAATCCATTTTCTCCCCAGTGGAGAGGCGTGAGAGCGCTGAATCACAGACACAGCAGATTAGAAAAAAACCTATTTTGTTGAGACCAAGATGTTTAATCCGAACACTTGATCTGAACCAGCTTGGGTTTAACTGAAGATTTGCCACAATCTAGGCAGGATTCCAACATTCTTCCAGAAGCTCTAGGTTTGGAGCAAAGCTATCCAGCAGTACACCATGGGCTGAATGTCCTTACCATCCAGCAGTATACCATGTCCTTAGCTCTGAGTAAGACCCACCAAAGCAATAGGCCAAGGACTTGTCCAAGCCCAGGTCACCACCAGTCATGCTCTGGGGCCTTCAAGGCTGCCCATGAAGCAGGCAGCCCTGCAGCTGTGCCTCTGTAAGAGCAGCTCGAGACCTTAGACTGCCAGACAAAGAGTCACTGAAACAGAATTTGTCACAGACACTGCTACTACTATCAGGAAGGTCACCCTCCCAGTGAACTGCCAAGATCCAAGATTAATTTTGAGTCATAAATGCTTTGTCTGTATGTCCAGCATAGATCAAATTTGGATTGAAACCGAATGTTTAAGGAACTCTATAAACACCTTCCCGCAGGAGCTGGGTGATCATCAAGGAGTCAACTTTTACAGTCCTTCATTAACCTCCTAGCACGACTGTTGGTTTGACACCACCCTTTTCCATGAAAGCACATCCTTTCCTGCCACAGCCTGACTGTGTACAATGTGCACGACGCATCCCATCATCACCAAAGCATTCCTCATCTGCATGGCATTTCAGAACTATGCAACATGCCAAATCAATTGTCCATCTGTTGGCAATTTCACAACATGTAGAGCATGGACTGTACTTGATTTTCTTCACTACATCACTCACCTATCAATATCCGAAGTCGCCTTTCCCTCAAAACAAGTGTTTCATTTTATTAAAAAAGACCAAGTCAACCTATTGATGGTTTGGTACCAATTCCACAGAACAATTCAATATGTGTACAAATTTATACTTCCATTAATCAATATTTACTCACAGATGAAATGAAGGAGCAGCCTTCTGGGCACATATGTTTAGTGTCAATTCATGACTACAAGCTAAATATACCTCCCATGGCTCCAAAAACCTCAAACAAAGAGCTCCTGTTCACTTGAGATGCACAGCCAGGGTCAGGTAAAGGTTATGAGTTATCCCTATCTCAAGGTTACTTACACAGTACATAAACTCCAGGATCAAGTTGCAGAGTCTGCAGCAATTGCTCACTCAAAGTCAATCACCTTCAGTGGAGACCAAGTAAAAGCAGAAGCCTTTGGGTCCACCCGCCTTCCAGGAGTGAGCTTTGCTGTTTTATCAGCTTTCTGTCTCCAGGGAGCCTCCTTAGATGTCAGGGCTTCTACTGCCAGCCTTGCGAACCAGATTTGAAACAACGTGACTGTTACAATTTCTTGATATATTTTGGAGTGACTTCAAATTCAACAGAGCAGGAGAAGTAAGGTGAGGTCAGGAAGAGAGGTGTGAGAGGGCCCTGTGAAGCCCTGTGACTGCCTAGGCAGGAGACAAGCTGTTATTTCACCTTGAGATGCATCTCTGCCCAAAGGTGCTGTAGGGCACCAGGACCACAGTTCACAGGACTTCTCTGTGGTGCGCTGTCATCTCATTTAAAAATCAGCAAACAAAGTATGCTTAGCTTGTCCTTCACCCCAAAGCCGCACTGGTGAAGAACAATGCTGTCTTACAGGGAACAGCCAGGAAAACCAAGAGCCCAAATTCTCCATCATTTTCATCTGTATTAAAAAAGTATTTACCCTAAAAAAAATACATAGCCTAATAATCAGGAAGGATAAAAGGATAAGAGACATGAACCACTGTTACGCCTTAAATCTGTCCACTCAGTGAGGCAAATACTGAGACTTCAACTTGTGAGTACATTTTGCAAACGCAAGGTTCCCCTCTTAGGAGCATCTACCAAGATCTCATTTGCTTTAAAGGGATTTCTTCTGAAGAATGGGCATGATCGCACTGCCCAGATTCACAGTCCGAGCTTCTGATGGGCCAATCAGCATTTTGAAGATGATGATCGGCCTTTACATTTAAAAACCAAACTGCTCACTCCCTCGCCAGAGCGCAAAGCACACATGTGGAAGAAGCCCTGTTCCCTTCCTGCTGCGGACGTCTCTTAGCAGCACTAAGTCGTGATGAATTTCTAGCCTGTCTCACAGGGGAATTGCAAGGCTCAGGTCTGTATTATTTGCAAAGTGCTTCGCAACCATTCTGTGAAAGCTTTATATAAATGCAAAGTATTATTATTGTATTACTTTTCTTAAGCTTTCACCCAGACTGTGGGGCTCTCCATTTCTCACATGTGCATGTCAGAGGGAGAAATCTTTTCTCCCTTACTAATTGCTTTAACTTTCCTAGTTGAACAAACACTCTTCAGCTTTCGTGTGGTTGTAGGAACTGCCCAACAATATCCCTGCTGCTACAAGTGGCCTGAAGCCCCCTGGCTGCCCCTGAGCCCCCTCCTGATGCTGGGGAGCAGAGCAGGGAAACTGCTCCTGCTAATGCAGCATTTCGTCCCATGGCAGAAAACAAAAGCGCTGAGCCCCCAAGCCAAATGCTCCACCTGCCGAAACACTTTGTGCCCCTCGCATGAGCAGCGCTTCCCCGGCAAAAGCCGGAGGAGCTACCACAGGGCAGGGATCAGCTGGCACTTTCGCCTGCCCCATGTAATGCATTTCCCTTTTATTCTTTCCCTCTCCTTTTACAGTGGTAGGTGGGAAAACAGAAGAGCAATCTCGCATCGACATCAGAAACCATCAATCATCCTCTAAAAAACAGCTGAATAATAGAACAAAAAAGAGAAAGAGAGAGAGAAAAGAGTCGGGGCGGGTCCTTGGGTATGGAAATGCCTGTCCTGGAGAAATACACTGTAAATTAGTCTGAGACAGGGGAATTTGGAGCCAGCAGGGTCCCCAAAGCTCACTTAATATCAACTCCAGAAACATTACACTAATGTATTTTTAAATAAGATTTACAGGACACTCCGAGAACATCGAGTGGATGGAGGAAAATGAAGAGCTGGCCTGGCATGAGTAATGTGCTTCGGGGAGGCAGCCTCTGCCTCCCTGTTGCAGGATGAAAAGCTGGGTGGGAAAGAAATAAAAGCACTTAAACGGGCAGCACAGCTTGAAGGTGGGCAGCCGCCCCCTGTACTTCGGAAATGCCTCTCGAAGTACCCAATTTCCTTTGCGTATCAGAGCAGTGGGGGTTTAGGCACGTGCTTCCCGTCACCAAAAGCAATTTAAACATTTAGAAACCTGCACCCCATGTTTAAATGGCTTGGACCCCACACACAGCCTAACCTCAAGGGACAAAGTCCCAAACCTCTTTTAGAGTGCATGAGGCAGAACCACAGCCACCTCTATGTAGGGGTGCAATTGCCCATGTGCCTCTGTGCTCCCTGAAGAAAACGGCCTCTTCTCAGGACAAGTCCTCCTAAATACATTAAACAACTCTAATAGGATGAATATCAGGTGGTTCAAATGGGGAAGACAAAGCCTATCCACAAGGACCCTTTGGTTGTACAGACTCTTTTGAAAATGGCTCTGCGATGGGCTGAACTCCACTTATCGGGATGGAGGAGAAATCCCCTCCTAGCAGCAAAAGGTGCTCCTTCCATCAGCATTAGCAGAGATTTTTGCATGGAGAGCAAAGAAGCTGCTCCCCACAATAAGAGTCCAGCCAACTGCGACATAGGACTTGTCAGCAGAGCAGTGCGGAGTGAGGGTGTCCAGCCCACTGTCCCCCCATGCTAAGGACAAACAGATGGCTCCAACTGCAGAGGGACGGGTTCAGCAAAGCACTTAAGCAGACGCTTAAGGTTCAGCATGTTAGGAACTGTCCCCTAGCTAGCAAAGCACTTATGCCTGGGAAGGAAAGGAGGCTCTGGCAAGGGATTGGAATTAAGCATGGTTTGGTGAATTTGGCTGTGATGCTGTCATTCCAGTAATTTTCACCTGCCTAGACTTCTTTTTTTAATAGCTCATTTTTAATTAAAATGTCTTTCAAGAAAGAAAATAAATACTTGCTTAGCTTAATGCTCCGTTTCTAATCTTGGTCAATTAGAGGATAACTGAATAAAACACAAATAACTCCCCTGTAACAATCTCCTATAGCATCACCATGCGATTCTGACAATGTATTTCAAATTATTAACACTCGTTGCAGCTCTATTCATCATCTTCAGTGTCAAGATACTTCAAGAGGCAAGTGAGCTTTTAATGAGCTCTCAGACCAAAACAGGAAAGGAAAAATATATCCAGTGCATACTACTTTAATGATCACCTAATTCATTTTATTGTATCTGCTGTTATGATTTATGAATTAGGCAGAAAGATCAGAGACATTAGAAAAACACTAATATACACAATATCCAAAATAAGACAAATATGTTTTTATATATATTGAATATGTATACCTGGATTTTATATATAACAGTGCATTTTCACACTGGCATTCGTTTTTCCTTACAAAGCCTTACACTGCACAAGTCGCTATGTAACTATGGATTTGTCATATTGATTTAAACTCCTACAGCCCATGGGTCCGCCTGCTCGCCTTTGTGTTTTATACCAACACAAAGAAAACAGCTCAGAAAGGTGGTTCTTTGGCCCGGGGGTATTAATGAGTTGTTCCTTACGGACTCTGCCTCTCTCCCTCACTGACCCCAGCTCACACCCCCCAAGCTGAAATGATTTCCATCTGTCAGCTGCACAGAGGACAAGAGGCACTGGACGTTTCACAAATGCAAGTGAACCCTCTAACCCTCTCGGTGTAAGCACTTAAAACTCACTCTCACTTTTTATTTATCCTGCAGTCATATCCCATGAATAAAGGGGAACAATTTAATTTCCACAGCAACGACTACCTTTAGTTAGGTGGATATTCCCTGCAGATGCCTGTTGCAGGGTTTAAGAAGTGATTGGTGATTTCTCAGTGTCCTTCTGGAGACCGTGCAAAGAGCCTGGAGCTGCAGTGTGACACCACACTGGGCTCTTTGTACCACCACAGCTCAGGAATCCATCACAAGGAATAAAACAAAGAGCCAAAGTCTTAGCTCAACACACGTCTGAAATAAAATCTTCCCTTTTGGAGAAAAAAGAAATAGACAGAAGCTTCACGGAGATGCTGGAATATAGAGGATGGATGTGTTGTGTTATACCTTGTATGTGTGCCGAGCAGGAGCTGGGTGGAAGGGCACGGAGCAGCCCCTGCCCTGTGACCAGGGGCGTGCGTGCTGCAGGCAGCACAAACCCAAAAAGCTGATCCTTATACCGGGAAATCTGCCCCTGCGTCCTCATGACTCGTGGAGAGCAAAAGCAAAGGAATAGACACCCCTGAGCTCCCTCTGGAGAGACCTTCCTCAACAAATGACTTTTCTGTGACTCCTGAAAGCCTACAGTCAAATTCATCGTGCCAAATACCCACATAGGCTCCCTGCACCTTCAGCCACTCACACTCAGCATCACCCCCGGCCATCACATGGGACGGGTGTGTAATCTCTTTCCAGGCATTAGCAGGGGTAATGCGAAACATCTGTGGCTTGTTTTGAAGCTCTCCCTCTCCCGGCTGTGTGCAGGGGTTAGAGCTTATACAGTGATGGGAAGGAGGGACAGGGACCCTGAGCCCACCGCCACCCTGCAAAGTCTCAGAAGTAGCTACCGAGGGAGAGCACTCCTCTGGAGAGAAACACAGCTCTTTGCACACACAGTGATTTATAGCTCCGGGCTGCCCCAGTGCACCTTCCCCTGACTTTGAGCACTCACTTCTGCGTCCTGTCCCCTCCCAGCACTCCTCATTCACTCTTTTCTACTTCAACAACCATTTCCATCATCTTGGTGCAACGTAAAGCTGACAACATGAATACGTGAAACTGAGGAACACTTCCATTTTGGAGTACAATTCATGAGCACGCCCAGCTCTGGGCAGTATCCAGGTAGCTACTGATTCAAGCACAAGCCTTGGGCAGTGGCCCTTACCTTCTAAGCTGCTCATTTTAGGGTTGAAATCATGACAACCCCAATCTGCACTTTGGAAAGCCTTCGGCCACCAAACACGCAGTCTCCAGAGCATAGTCAGCTTCACTGGCTCAGTCCTTTGTCATAACATCACATGCTAAAGACCTGGGTATTCAGAGCAAGCAGGTGAACACAGCAGCCAAGAAAACCTACAAAGCCTATCTCTATGATTTTATAAAAGAGACTATTTTTTGCCATTACCACTTTAAGAGAGCTTATCCTTCCAGCTCTAATATTAATTTCCCAATTAGAAAAACCGCTGGACAATTTTATTAACAAATGCATCTTCATGTCACTGAAGGACTTGTTGACCACCTGCCATCAGCTGCTATCAGAGGGGCACAAAGCCTTTATGATCACCCCAGGGACTGGAGTCCCTCCAAGGCAGATCGTGGTGATTCTCCCGCAGACTGGATTCTCCCCCAGTGATCTCTGATGTTGGCTTGCAGATGATAAATGACACTTTCTCTCATCCCAAGTATCCAACTCCTGTCACCACAAATTGAACCCAATTCTTCCATTACTACATAAGCCACGTATATCTGTCATATGCTTCTCTAATGGCCCGGACATAACAGCAAGGGTCCCTTCATCTTTACTTTCTAAATGCCAGCTCCAACCACCTACTCAGAAAGCTTCAAGTGGCTTGTTCCTTTCCCAGCAAGCACTACAATTCCCCCAAAATTCAGTCCAGCACCTTCATAAATGCAATTATACAGGAAGAACCTGCCCACCAGTATACGCTGTTGAACCTTCAGGCCTAAAAGCCCACTGCAAAGTGCTTTATGTGGGTCATTTTTATCTGTGCCCTGCTGTGGTACTTCGCAATGAAAGACAGAGAGAGAGGTTTCCCACTGCTGTCCCTTTGTTCTGTTTTACTAGATGTTTTTTCACAGCTCTCAGATTCCTTGCTGCAAATATTATCCTCCAACTGAAAGCAGTAAAAGATCAATAAAAATAGGAATTTTGCTGGGGGTGCAGGAACCAACCACCACCTGAAACAGCCCTGAAAGAATAGGTACATCCAGCAGTCCCAACCCAAAATGGAGATCTCCGAGACAGACACATCAGCTGGATGGAGGAAATTGTGTATGCCAGTTTGAACATGAACCCTGGGAATGCACCAAGGCAAATCAGCAGAATTGTTCAAAGTGATCAGTGATCATGGTATTGCTCTCAGGTGAGAAACTTGTAAAGATATATTGATGCCAGGAAATCAGCCAGCCAATTCAATGAAACAAAATCTGTTCAAGAGAAGGGGCACGTGAAGTATTGTAACTATCATAGCATCCCTCTGATGGTCAAGCATGACATGGCATAATTCAAGACACATGAAGTAGATGACAGAAGCAGAACTAATGCCACCATAAGCTGGTTCCTGAGATGGAAAAAGCACCTATGGGGAAATTAAAAACATCCTTCATACCACTGAAAAAACCCAGAGTTTCAGCAGCCATTGGTTGTGCATTTCACAGGCTGCTGAAAATATCCAGTACATCCCTCTCTGCCATCAGATAAAGGAACTCCAGAGCATCTCACCAAATTCCATGTGATTTTCTTATTGTAATCAGAGACCATCACCATGAACAGCAGCAGTGAACAAGTGGTTTTGCACTGGATAGAAGTGACACACATATCCTGCCACCGAGCCTCTGCAGCATGTACATCGAATTTATCCTACAACAACCCTGGGTAAAGTGGAAGCAGCTGGGAATTGCACTGACAGACACCTATTAACCTACATCATACGTGACAGTGACAGACATAGCTCGTTGCTACAACCCCCAGACATACCAGAGATAGTGTCAAAAAAAAAAAAAAAAAAAGGGCTATCGATGAGTATGGGCTACCCTCAAGCATGGTGAAAACAAAGTGTGTGTGCATGTCGATGCAAGCTGTCAATATATTAAAGGAACTGATGACTTTGATTATATGGGACCACAGACACCAGACCAAATAGGCAGTTCCCAAAAAACCCAGGGATCACTAGGAATAGCTTCCTTGGCCGTGGCCTCCCTCCTGAAAGCGTGAAGAACTGTGGAGTCTCAAAATATTTAAGGGTTTGATGAAAAGCTTAATTTTTCCCCATAGCAATTTATGGATATGAATCATGGGGAAAGAATGCTGCTGACAGGGAGAAAAAACTGAAGCCTTAGTGATGTGGTACTGACGTATCTTTTAGATTGAAAGGAAGATGAATGCTGATGCTAGAAATATTAGTGGAGAACAAGCAGACTCTGCTGTCAGAAATCAATAGATACAGGCTTATGTACTTTGGTCACATCAGGCACAGAGATGAAAATAAACCTCGAGAAAGTAATTACAAAAGGGAATGTGGAGGATCATTGCAGAAGAAAACAAGCAGCGAGGAGATAGAGAGGACAGCCACTGCAAGGTGGGCTGTCGACCGCTCAGAGCTGGTGGGAGCTCACGGCGGCAGCTAAATGCCACTGCCACAATGTCACCCACACATGGAAAAAGGGATTGTGCTTTGCTCAGATACCACAGCACAGCAATGAGACAGCCAGGAAAAAAGACAGTAGGGGCTGGGCAGGGAGGAAGGGAGAGCACAGAGAGCAAGCAAGCAAGCAAGCAAGCAAGGTGACATAGAGGAAAGGTTGCAGTATGCTCTGTATCCACTTAGAGCAAGATTTTTGGGCTTGATCTCACACAAATTTGTTCTTTGACCCTTTTCAGAGGTCTGTTATAACCCCTTCCTTTCTATAGCTTTGCAAGAGGAAAGGGGGGAAAAATGAAAAGATTTTATTTGGTAAGAGTGCCCCCCCCCCATACCCCTCCTTATCCTCCCATCACCACCACACGCTGATGCCACATACACAAGGTGACCACTAGCACAAGCTCTGAGCACAGGAAGGACAGACCAGACTATGTAGGATGCCCAAACCTGGGCTGGTCTTTAAAGAAAGTCTTCAAGAGTCTTTATCCACTGCACAGGCAGGGCAGCAACAACATACCCAGTCATCTCCAGGAGCTTTGCACTCCAGAAGCTGAAAAGGAAAATCTAAGACAAGTCTTCATCTGAAATAGGATTGCTAGAGGGAGCAAGTTTTATGTGCACGTGTGTCTATATGCATGCATGCGCGTGTGTGTGTGTGCAGACCCACCTGAGATGTACAACCAGTGTGTGCACACACTTGTGCACAAGTGGAGTGATACATGGCACCCAAAGGTCTCACCGCTATGAACAAATGCGACCTGTTTTTCTTCCCCATCCCTTCCCCTGCCTGCTGGCCTCGCAGCACCACCTCAGGTCTCTTCACCTTCATTTGAACCTATCCCTGCTTTTTTCCAGTTCCGTGGCCACTGTTCTCCTCCCGCACCATCTGCGGCCATGGGGACACAGCAGACCTGCCGCTGCGCAGGGCCGCCCCAGGGACGGTGCTCTGCAGTGGGGCTATGGCAAAATCATGGCTGCGTAAAAGGCAGCAGCTCCTCATAAATTTCCAGAGATGAAATCTCTGACACAAGCTCTTAAAACTGTGATTTAAAAGCATGGTCAAAAGCAGAAGGGGCAGATAGGAACCTAATCCATCCAAGCCAACTGTCACTTTCAGGAGTTGCTGCTTAGAAAGGAAAAGGAGCCCATGAACCCCAACAGCACTTCCAGATCTCTGCCGCTTCGAGACCCCTGCTAGGACCAGGTTTCTGGGAAGCACCAAGTACCCACTTGCCTAAAATCCACCGTCTTCGGGAGCTCTCAAGCACCAAAATATTTTGACAAGAATCCAAATGCATTTCATGACAAGCGAAAATAAGAAGCAGTTTGCCAGACAGAGTGTCTAATTAGAAGATGAACACGCCGCAGACTGAGCTGGTCCCAGAGCTGATGTATCTCAAGCAGAGGGTGATTTCTGGAGCTCTCATGATCTGCCCATGGGAAGCTGAAGATTACTGATAAGAGACCGTATCTGAAATACTTTTTTTTTTTTTTTTTTTACATCAGCTACTCATACCAGACAAGTCTGAAGTTGACTGTAAAATTCATGTAGTCAAGGTCTATTTTGCTCTTTCCAAATACTTAAGGATTAGCTTTGCAAGCACCAAGAATAGCTCTAACCACTGAAAATTTCTCAAAGGTACACAGCTGAGCCTTAACATTCCTCTTCTGCACCAAAACCCAAACAAAACTGTCTCTCTGGGCTGCTGTTCAGTTCTGCATGCTGTTTTGCCCATGAAAACCACCCTAAAACAGTACTCAAAATCTAATCAAATGGGAGACAATGCCTCAGATTTCACTAGGATTAATTCCGATTTCCTCTGGCTAGAGTGTGTGCAAATAATACCAGTTTCTCAAATTAAGAAAATAATTCAAGGTAAGAGTGATCCCTCTCACAAGCCAGCAGGTCAGGGAAGGGACGCCTCTTTCCACTGGGCCTTTGATCTTTGCTGCTTGACCTTGCTTTTGGCAACCTTGGGAGGTCAGGGAAATTGTTTTTGGAGCCCCGCAGCCTATTGATTTCTTTACAAGGGGAAGGACATTGGCATTGTCATGGTAATGTCAGACCCCTGAATGCTTGTTAGGTGTACCACCCCTCCAAGACATGCACAGTTGAGGGCATGCCTGGCTTCTTTGGAGGCCAACAATCTGCCAATCAGTTCCACCCCATGAAAGCTAAGGTGAATGTGAGGAGACCTCACCACCTGTATTATAATCTGCAGCTGTATTGAAATTTTCCTGGCAGAGCTGAAATTTTAATGTTTAATTTACTTGAACTAATGGGTCACAAAATTCCCATCTACGCTGAAAATTCTAATGAACCTTTGGATGGACAGAGAGACCTCCAAGCTTTGATCCTTTTCATTGCTGTATTTTAAAACAAGCAGTTCCTTAAGAAGGTTAAGGAAGCAATAATAAAGAATTTTTAGTGTGTGTACATGATCATTCCATACTGATGCACTTCAGCTTTAATAATATTGTATTAAATTTTATTGTAACCTTGCTGACATTTACTGCAAGGAAAAGTGTGTAAGCTTAACAGCCTTATAAAATACAGCCCAGTAATGTACCTATAAAGCATAATATTTCTATACCAATGATGAGCTATTGCAATTGCATCCAATTTAGTGGCTCATTATTAATGAGTGCAATCACCTTCTCAGTCACATGCTCTGAAACACAGCAGAGTATACTGATGCCATTTCACATTTTACAAGGCAGCTGCTCTAATTTTGCTCAGCAGTACAATGATCTGACAGTGAAAATTCTCTTCTCATTATGAATTAGCTGTAAAACACACCTGATGATAAAGAGGTAAGTCCTCATGCACATCACCATGACTCTAGTATATTCAAAGGAGGGAAATTAGTTTACACTAGCTGAGATGAGGCCCATTAAAGCTGACTTGCCTCCTTCAACTCCTGTAGATAGCCTCTCGCTAAGAAGTGATACTGCGTAGTAAAATTTTGACAGAAAAAAACAATTATTGAAGCCCTTTTATGGCCTAAAATGGCTCAACAAAATCAGGTCTCCGTATAACCTGCGCAAGTGCCCACAGGCTGCTCCAAAAGCCCTTGGCCACCTTTGGAGTCCAGCTCCCCAAAAGGCTTTTAGGAATCCCACCTGGTGCCCAGCTGCACCGTTAAGTACCTAAATAGCTTGGTAAATCTGAGCTCAGTGGTATGTGTGGGAAAAGCTCATTTGGTACCAAAAATTGCACTTTGGTGGAATTTAAGCACCTCCTTTCACAAAAGCACATCTGAAAGTCCCTGCATCCACATCCACTTATTCCTAGAAACCCTTAAAACTCTCAAGTGACCTCTCTGTAGCCCCTTCATTTCCTAACAGAAGTTCCCAAGCTTTCCCAGACCATTCTGGAGGGCCAAAGACCTGCTGGGATCCAGAGACCTGGCAAAGAAATAGCTAAACTGTCCTTACAACCCCAAAAGAGGTCTTCTAAGCAAGTCCTCTGGATCCTTCCCAAAGGCACCAAGGACAAGGTGATGCTTGAAGTTAGAACAGTTTTTCTTATTAAAGAAGAGAAGGATAAGGATACAAATTTCAGCACAAGCAACAGATTCAGTTGCCACCTCCAACAAACATAACTTGTCTTTTCCTCAACAACACTTTCAAAGCTTAGCTCAACATGATGCTTCACTGTCACAGCTGCAGATTAGCATCATTCAAAGACCAAATCCTGGTGTTTCTTGAAGGGCACAACTTCAAACAATCCAAAGGGGAACTCATTCACACTTGAAAACACCTATGAGCTTTATGACCACATTTATTCCACATCTCCTTCAGCTGCATCGAGATGAGGCACAAAAAGACAATGGGGCAAGACCCTACAAGATGTGAGGTGTGCCCCTGGCATGAACCAAAGTTCAGGATGTCTGAGGACTTCTATCACATGACAAAAACCCAGTGCAATGAAGTCCTCAAGAGCAGCTGTGGATTTTCTGAGCTGTCAAGGTGACACAGTCTCAAAGCGATCGGTGCTGCTCAGCAGGATGAGACAAACACAGCTGGTACCTGGAGGAGATTAAATCAAGGAGTCATCTTGGCTGGAAAACAGGGAAAGATTTTGAGACACTGTGTATGTGGGGTAAAGAAAATAAGTAGTTCATTTTCTTAGAGCATTAAGCTGTAATGGCTGTCAAGGGGGATTACTGATATTGTTATGCCAGCGTCAGCACATGTTGAAGAACAGCTATATTTTGAATTTCCATATTTGCTTAATTTAATGTTCAGATAATCTGGCAAATGAAACAGGAGCCTCAAAGACTCTTTTTTCCCCTCTTCCTTTAAAAAAAAAAAAATCATTCTATTACGAATGTTAAATTCTTGGGAGCAAGAGCCGGCGTACATGGAGGGCACATACTAATCTCATTTATGCTGAGATTTGCTTTCTGTTAAGCAACAGAAAAACAGCTAATCAAGCATAATTCAATAATACCTCATCTGCAGATGCAAAGACTCAGAAGATCGGTATGGAGCTTTGCCTATTTACATGAACTGATGATCTAGGCCAGGTGCATTTAATTGCAAATGGGGTGTGGGTGCACACCTAAATAACTCCTCGAATGGCTTCTCCCCAGCTTTGAGCTAGCTGAAATCTGGGACAGCTTCCAGCACACAACTGAACAGCCTCCATGCTCCTCTACATGTGTCATCAGTCTGCGGCAGCCAAGACAGCCCACTTCCCTGGGTAGGGAACACTGGCCCAGCTGCCACCACCCCTGTTGGCAATGTGTTGCCAGAGGCACAGCCCATTGCTTGAGGATAATGTCAGGTGGAAGCTTAGATCAGCTGGTGACACTGCCATGCCCTCTGCGTCACACCACAGAGCACTTCCAGACATCCTCAGCATAACCTCATGCTCCTCACAGAAAACCATAGATGGAAAGAACATGCTCTGCTCAGACAGTACATTGCCACAGCTTGATCAGCGTGGTCTTCCCTATTTCCATGCTCACAGCCAGCATGCGGCAGGCACTCAGGAGGAGAATTGACCTGTTCATTCTTGACATACATCATGTCGTAAGAAAAAGGCTCCCTGTGTCAACAGCCCAGCCTACCGGCCACAGCAACCCTGCAAACAGAGCAATACATTTGGCTCCTACATGCCCTGTAGCTGCTACCGACACCGTACAAGGCAGACCAGAGTCTTACCTCTGCTGCAGCTGATGCAAGGGCAGCATTTCACACTGATGGCAAATCTGGGCTCACATTACACCAATCAGAGCTGTCTAGAGGAAAGCAACTTCATTTTGTGGAGAATTTCAATACCCCTTTTCTTTGTTCTGTTCAGATTCAAGCCAAAATTTAAGGTGTTTGAAATTCCCTACCTAAGAGAACAGACACATGACCCAGGGAGAGCTGCTGGGGGCTGGAGCCATGGTCCCAGCAGCCTCGGGCTCCTCGTCAGAGACACTGTGCCAAGGACCAACAAAGAGGTTCCTTCAAACCTCTGAAATCAAAAACATCCTCACTGAACAGACTGTTTGGCAAACCGGAAAATGCCATCCCCTAAATATTTTTTCAGTGTTACTATTATGCAACTTCATAGATCATAATGTCATACCATAGGGTAAAAACCTCATGTTTCAGACTAACTTAAAAAAAATCCAGGTACCACCTCTTGCTAATGTCTCCTCTGGCTAATATCTGATACATAAGAAAAAAAGCCATTTGGGGAGGTTGCAGGGTCTGGGGTGCAAAAATTACCAATAATAATAGACAGACTAGCAGAGAGATAGCGCTATGCATGAGGATGCGTAGACAGACACATGGACTGATACGCATATAAACAGGAAAGAGGCCGAGAGACATTTCTCTTTGTTCTCCATCCCCTGTTTTGTTGTTAAGGCTCTATGCTAATTTCCGTGGAATTACTACAGCACATTTGTAAACACACATGAAATGCAGACAGCTCTCTGAAATCACTGCTGTCTTGGGCTATTAAGTATAATATTTAGCTCAGCCAGATGCCGCCAGAAGTTCGCCAAGCCCATAAAACAAGCTCAATCACATATTTTCGAAAATGAGAACGTGAAGCCATTTTGGAAGAGTTTACGTATATGTTTCTGTATTTGTTTCCTTCCATCTGGCAAATTCCCTCCCAAGACAGAGAGCTGAAGCCCAAGGGAGAAAGTTTTTGCATTCAGTCACCTCTCAGCAACACCCTGCTGAAACAGGATTGCCATCAGTCCCCCTTAGCTAGAGCACACACTGCTTCTAATGGCATAGAAGATTAGAGAAGATACTGTTGCTTTTGACAGCACACGAGGGAAAACAGGACGCTCTACTGTCTGCTGGGTGCAAATCTCAAGGGTGGCTGGTTCCAGCATACTGTGGAGGCAGCTCTGCAGGTTTTCATAGTGCTAAAACCCCAACATCCAGCCACAGCACGTTTCAAGCCTTTCTCTTCCCTTAAGGCTGTTTGAAGGGGCTCCGCAGAGGAAGGATAACACCACAGGCTCCAGACCTACAAATACACCTGCACACAGGCACCCTTCCAGACCTGAGCACCTCAGTAAGATACCTTATGGGGTAGAGTCATCACGTGTGCAGAGCTTGAGGCTGAGCATGTCAGAAAGGCATCGCTGGATGTGCTCTTCTGTCTGCATTTGCTTTGAGGCTCAGGACATCTTCAGCCCTGTGCTGTTGCTTTTTATGTTGAACTGAACCTAGGAGTTTGCACGGTCAGTTATCCCACAGCAAAACAGGGCAGGAACAGGAAGGCAAAGGAGACCAAATTATTAAGTCTTTTAAACCAGAGCCCTCGAGCATATTTAATTACGCCCTGATGCAGAAAGTGTTGCAAAGACCAAAAACCTGGAAAATCACAGGAGGCACCCAAGAACAGCTACACCGGGAGCAGCCAGAGGGGCCCATGTATCAGCTCCAGTAACGGCCACTGTCAGCACAGACAGCAAGAAACCCACAGAAGAGAGGTGTGAAACAATCATCCTTTCAAGAAAAAAGGTCCTTAGCCCCCCAGTGCCTGAGCCTGTCACTTGCTCGGACATTACCCACTCACTCCAGCACTCCCACCCCAGCACTGAGTACAGTGATGCTCATTACCTGCACAATTCCAATTCAGGATTTTTTCTTGTATCTCACCTATAGGAAGTTTTAGCTGGTTCCATAAACTTTTAATGAAAATATCTTACAATTCAACCACCTTCGAGTGGCACAAGCCCCTGCTGCAGCCACATGTGCTTTAGCTTTGCACTTGGTGTGTGTGCACTGAAGTGCCCCTGCACCCCATGTCCTACACAAGGTCCTGAGGGGAGATGTTGTCTTTTCCCTGTGCATTGGACCCTGCCTGGTACAACAAAAGGCACCTCAGGTGCTATCACAATACAAATAATAAGAGTAATGCTCCCAAGAACACAAATAATAAGGATATAAGTCCAGCAATAGCAGATGCAAACAATCCAGACAGATGAGTGGCTCTAAAGTTAACCCAGCCCTAAAGGAAATGACAACTTTGTCTCATCCAGAGAGCTTCGTCTCTGCTGTGCACGGCCACGTACAAACCAGTGGCTCCAATATTAAAGAACAAAACCAACTGAACAGGCAAAAAACAAAGCTCTTGGCAGATGGGCAGCACACAGTTCCCATCAAACACCTGCCCACACCCTCCGCGGCTCTCCCTCATCCCAGCTCAGTTCTTTCCCTTCAATCCACTGATGCCATTCCACACGAAGGACGCAGCAAAGCGCACGGGAGCGCGCTCCTTCCCACAGCTGCAAGCGCAGGCAAACAGTCGGGGAGCGGCAGCTCCTTGTCCCACGGCCAGCCATTGTGCAGAGGAGCATCAGGGGTGGACCTGGCCAGGGACCAGCGCCGCGCACACATGTTCCTCTCGCAAACTAACCAGAGATTTGGTTGCTAGGTCTCAAGTTTATCCACAAGGCTGTAAGTCTGAGATGCTTGGCCCTGCCCAGAGCCAGAACACATGTTTGTGGGCTATACAAACTGCTTGAAATAGAGGCCACAGAGGACCCATTAGAAATTCAATATTAGCTTTGTAAAATTGCTAATAATTAGCTACAGCTCTTTTCTCCATCACAGCAGCTGGTGACATGAAAGTGATTAAGTTTCTAATGAATAGATTAGGGTTACTGAATATATTAAATAACAAGGTTTTTAATCAACTGTTTATTGATTCCAGCAAGACAGTTCTGACAGCAAAAAAACCACTGGGTTGCAGTGGAATTTATTTATGGGCTAGTGTTCTACATCAGAAATAATTAAAAATAGATTATTTTTCACCAAATCTAGAGCTTTTTTCTCTTTGAGCAGCTCAATATGGATTAAATTAACTGCAAATAATAAATTAAGGGAGAATTGAAAGCTAAATTCAGAGTGGAGAGGTGCTCACAGCTTGGCAGTCAATCTTTGTTTTCAGTTGTGGCAAAACCAGCCACGTATTTATAGCCTGGCTTTAGCCAGGAGAGACAAAAGGTTGGACATCTTGGGCAAGCAGTTTCTGAGACACCACCCTTTGTTGTCTAGTCTCATGGGAAGGATCCATAAGGACGCCTTCCCAAAAATCATTTGGGGATAGGACAGCACTAACTAACCAGAAGGCAAACCTTTATTTGTACAAACTCCTTTATATGGGAAGAACTAAAAGTATTTTCCACCAAGGTGTAGTACGCAGCTACTAGCATTACAGGCTCCCTGAGGGTAGCTGGGGTCTGCGCCCCGGTGTCACAGCCTGTGCCCAGCATCACAGGGAGCCACATGCCTCTGGCTGGGTGTGTGGAGGGGAGATCTCGGCTGCTGACGGGGCAGGACACGAACACAGGTCTTCTCTGAGCGGGATCCCATCAGGACACTCACAGTGTAGCATCTCCCCATCCCTGTGACCCTCTGTGCCAGATGCAGCTGGAGAGCGGGGCTGGGGGTCCCAGCACCCAATGAGGTGCAGGGTAAGGGCTGTGAGATGGGTCTCTGGAGTGCCCACACCCACTGAGCAGTACCACTATTGCCCCACAGCCAGAAGGGAGAGCTCTCCCCTTCCCTGTTCCAGGGGTATCTCCCCATCACTCAACCCATTAACTAGTGTTTATACACATTTTCTCCCCTACTATTCCCCTCCTTTCTCAGTTCACTGGGTGCCACCGGGAGCAGGTCGAGTGTGCTCACAGAGCACTCCTCCTCCCCTAGGAAATCCCTGCAGAGACAAGCAACAGCCTGGAGCCCTGACCCCCCCCTTTTTGGATTAAGACAACAGTCCCACCTCATAGCCTGGTGCTCGGGTTATAGCCAACAAACCCCCCACTAGAAAAACAGAGCTTTTCTGCTTGGCTGCATCCCTCACCCTCGCTGGGTGTCAGGGGTTACATGTTGCAAAGCAAAGGATCAGCCAGGGGGTCACTCTCACAGCTGGAAAAACTTCTGACCAGCAACAGCAGCTTCGCACTAAAAAGCTGTGAACTTGCCATTGATGTCTCATGTCCCAGCCCTTGTAAACGAAGCTAAGAAACAATTTCTCTCTGCTCATCAGAGATCTTTCCAGTGCTGCTCATCGATCTCCAAGGCCGGCCAGGAGAAAAGCAGCACATTTCACATTCTCTTTAAGCAGTTTCCATCTCTGCTCCTGTCAGGTTCAGAGGACCACGACTGCATCTCTTCATGCAAGAGGATCCAGGATGTTCTGCGATTTTAATTACCCACAGTGGAAACCAGCCGGAGGAAAAAGAAGAAATGTTTAGGAGCACTAACTTTTTCCATAGCTCCAAAAGGCTGAACAACTTTCTGCCAGTATATATAGCTACCTAGGGGTCTATTATTTTATTAAGGAATATTTGAAGTGCTCCATGACATAAGCAGATCCATAATATATATATACAGTGCATATGCATACGGAGCCATTTATAGAGCAAATCTTTCTAGCCCTGATAGTTTATAATGTAGAGGACCTTTAGTCTGGCTTCGAACCAAAGCCAAATGCTGCATGTGCTCTTTAAATCAATGTAATGCAGAGAAGACATTTTTCTTTGGAGCCCCAGTGGAAGCAGGATTCCATGGAAGGTTTTGCTCTCAAAATGGCAGCTGTTTGAAGCTGCCATAAGGGTTTGAATCAGTATAAGCAGTGCCTGTAAAAAAGGTCTTGGCGTGCAGAGGGCTGTTGAGGTAATCGAAGGGCCATGATAAATCAGATTATTGTGTTTGTCCATGGTAGGCTATAGGGTTACCACTGCTGCACACATGATGTAGGTTGGCATACAGAGACAGAGCATGCGAAAACAGGTTGGATCCGCGTGACTTTTACAAGCAACACAACCATGCCATGCGAGTGCTGCAATCCCCTCTTCCCTCCTGTTTTGTGTCTGTCTGCTGCTAAGTCTTCTTTCCCTCGAGAAAGTTAGCATACAGAGAAAAATAAAAACCAGATTGCTGACAGTTACCTACTAGGCTTTCCTTGCACTAATGGCACAGTTTTAAGATCAGACACCAAGATGTGTTCTGTAATATTAATATCTATATATGATACCAACACTGCAATTACACATTTATGCCACGTAACGTGACAGGTAACCATGTATTTAGTCCTAGGCAGTTAGATGCAAAGATCCTCTACATCCCAAAGCTCAAATGCAATTTGATTGAGTTTTTTCCTTTTTTTCATTCTGCTGAGTCTCAGTATCTTAGCTTTTAAATACAGGAGGGGCAACACAACCAAACACTAGCCATGTCCCGGTTCAGGTGAACATACCCATATCACCTGCACACTTGGGACAGTCTTACACGCTCAGCTCCCCTTGCTGCAGCTCTTCATCTCAGTGCTCCTTCCAAGGCTGGTCTGTGCATGTGTAAAAATATGTAAAAACCGTAATGCTCTGAGGACTGGTTATTTTAACTCTGGTCACTTAAGTCTGTATTCACCTGCTAAAGACACATCTCTTACGTTGTGTTTGGTGATGCTGGTTACATTCAAGGAAAAGTCCCACTGCAGGAGAGATCAACTGCAGCGAGAACTTTCCTTTTTTTATGCACGCAAGATTTTAATGTAATTCGGAGTTTTCCTAGTTTTTTGTTGATCATGCCCTTCTGAGCATGATACCTGGGGAAGAAACAGCTCAATCTTTTGCCCCAACCCCAGCCAGCTGCCACTCAAGCACTCGCGTCTTGTAAGCATCAAAGGCAGCTTTTAGTTTGATTTTCCAGACAATTAACACTGAGACACCTGACCCCCGGATGGTGGAGATACCCCACAGAGACATGATGGGGTCTGACATATAGGAGTTCACAGCCACATATCAAACCCGAATCAGATCTTTAAAGCGGTTTGCATTTACCACCACCCAACGGGTCTGCTCCGGGCTGGCTTCTCATTTAAAGGGATGGTGACTCAGTTGTATGGCTACATGTTTTCCTTAACTTACTTTTTTATTTAACTTACATGTTAACTGCAGTTCAGTTCAGCGTACTGTCTCGCTGTGTCTATATGGTGATTTTCCTTAGTATCCAGGTACAAACCAGTCTCCACAGCCATCCATGCACACCTCAGTGGGACAGAATTACATTTGCTTGCCCCTGAGGCTCTAATTTAGCAAAGCCTTCAGGCCTTTATGACACTAAAAGTTTCAGTGGGCTTCCCCGGCCCTTCCTGGCTTGGACATTTTGGGAGGAAGGGAGAAAGTCTGGAGCACAGTCCTGCCAACCGGGATTCCGTGGGGGCTCCAGGGACATCTCTGGCTTGTGCTCCAACCTCAGATACTCCCAGGACAGGGGAAGCTGGAGAGGTGATTTAGAGCATGCTTTCCAAGCCATGACCGAAGAGCACTCTGAGCTGAACTACAGTTAACATCTAAGTGTGGAGAGCAGAAAAACTTCAACAGAAAATAGAAAAAACCCCGGAGGAGGAGGCAGCATCTCCCCCATGTACCAGGACTGCTGCGGGAAGCAAGTCCCAGTTAGCATCACAAGTCCCAGCTGGCATCAGCAGCACTGTGAAATAAATGAAGGTGCCTTCAAAGCATCCTTTTCCATCACAGCAGCCGCCTTTTCTTTCTCTCTCAATCCCAGAGGCAAACCAGCTGAACAGCACCGCAGTGAAAGCACTAACAGAAGCAGCATTTCATTTGTGCTTCCCCCCCAAGCCCTGAAAGTTGGTCTTTTTTATGACAAATTAAGAATGCTTCCTCAGAGTCACTACCCCTATTGCTTGCACTTCTCCCGGTGTGTAGAAAGTGTCATAGGTAAAGAAACACATATCTTCCTAGTCTTTCTCTTTAAATATGTTTTTAACTTGTTCCTATGCTGAATTGGCCAGAGGAAAGCCAGGCTCGCAGGCATAATTCAATGCATGAGATAAATTGTACAAGCATGGAAATGGCGGCACAACATTTAATAGGGAAAGGGGACACAGTCCAGGGCAGTGAAAAAGATGGCCTGAGCTCTCCTGTGGTTGCTTCCCAAAGCCAGCAGTCCCTCCTCCTCCAAGCCTTACAAGACCAAATAACAAGACCCATGACATTCTCAAGAGACATGCGTCAACCAAAAGTGCATCATTAATCTCCAGGCTTTTCACCTAAAGCACACTGCGTGGGGGCAAGTCTTCGCCCTTGAGTCACGCTAATGATCTTGAAAACACACCCGCACACACCCTGCTTGCTCAGCTCTGCTGTTTGAGAGCTGGGAGGCAGCATGGTGGGCTGAGGAAAGCCACATGCCCCCAGGCATTCACCTTACCAGCCACTCCTGCAGAAATCCTCTCTGCCCCTTCTTATCATCTGCAAACTCGCGCTCCAAGCTTAGTTTATCTTCTGCTAGAGGGGCTGGTATTCAGAACGTGCTGGCAGCAGCATGCAGCTTCTTGAGCTAAGCAGCCATCTGAGAGCACCTTGTTTCCAAGAGGTGGCTGGAAAATCAGCAGCATGGAGCACCAGGAGACCGCACACCCAAGTCTGGAAAGAGTCCCCAGCATGTTTCTGCAAGACCCAACCATGCTGGCAGCTGAGTACACCTTCCTGTTAAGTCCCTAAACTGCTAGCTGTATGGGGGCTGTACCAGAGAAGATGGTGTGCATCCTGACACGAGGGCACATGAGCTATGGATTCAGTCTCTGAGGTTCTGGGGTCACTCCTGGAAGCCACTGAGCTTCCACTTGAGCTCGGCAGAACTAGGTTAGATGGCAAAGATGCACCACAGGAATCATCATGAAAACCCTCTCCAACTCATTAGCCTCCCCTTTCTTTCTGTCACCGCTCCAATTTGATGAATCCCTGGAAAGAGCAAGGTCAAAGATGAAAAAAGTAGTAAATACTTTCAGGGAGACACTGCAGAGAGGTTGCATGGCAGAAAGACCACTAAGACCAAATCCATCCTGGGCATTTTCACCATCTGGAGCAGCATTCATTCAAATACACTCCTTGCAGGGATTACCCCATCACCTTCAAGCTCAAGTTACAATTTATAATGCTGAAACTACAGGAAAATATAGTGCCAAAGCTGTTCACAGAAGGCAAGCATCACTGGGTTGCCCTAGGATAACCTCCCGCTCTGCTTTTTTCTCCCCTCTCTGCAGTAACTGCAAGGTACCAGACATGCATCCACAGGCACATCCCACCACCGATCCACCCGGGTGCCCCTCCTCGCTCCAAGGAGATGCAATTGCATGGAGCCAAGGAGGGGTGCTCGAGGCTGCCCTTATCACACTTCATCTGCACGAATTCCAGAGAGCCTCTGGGAATTTGAGATTTGTCGGCATTTCCCATCTCACATTTCCTACTGGAAATCCCTCCAGCTGGTGAGATGCTGTAATAGGTACCATGCAGCAAGCTAATGAAATCCATATGTAATTGTCAAAGATAATTGACACATTAGGACTCAGAGATTTGCATTTGGCCTTTTGCAGTTTACATCTCGTGGCATGGCAGCTGCAGGGATGGCAAACAGGTAGCACTTAACAGCACTGCATGCATGTCATCTTTTCTCCCCACATTAAAACTTCTACCTGCCTAAAAGGCTGGTTTAACATGGCACAAAGGAGGCCACTCATCTCTCCCCCCTCGATGATATTACACTGTTGTTTTGCGTCTTCCTTTCTGGAAGATTTCCACTAGGAAAATGCTTGCAAGGAGCACACTACCAACACACTGTACTACTACATGGAGATGAGTTAAATTGAAGTGAGGGTGGACAGGCAGACTGACACACAAACTCAACGGAGTTCATCGACCATAGCCTGCCCCGCCTGCTGTTCGGTTGGCCTTGGGTAAACAGCACAGAGTTGGACCTCAAACTTTAACATTTATAAAGTTGGGTGGAGGCAGACCCCCTTCTTCCTTATCATTTCCACCTGCAACTTAAGTTTTGACTATCCTAAATGCTTTTATCACCTGCAAAATTTGTCACTTCACCATACACTTTGGCCATGGGGGACTCCATTAGTCACCTTTCTCCACCAGGAAAACCAACCGTTTATTCGTATCTTTTAGCCAGATACAAGCCCATTGAAGGACATGCCTTCATCTCCTACCATAACTTAGCGTAAGAGCCTTTGATGAGAAAACTCAACAAAAGCTTTTTGGAAATCCAAGTACACTCTGCAGTCTGGATCAAGCTCGTGGTGGAAAATGGCCAAAAACATAATTCTATGCAATCATCTAAAGTACATTTTCCATAGGTTGAGCATGAATGTCCCTTGGTAGAGGGGAAGCCAAACCTACCATGTGGATCTTTACATCCAAGGCTCTTGGTTCAGGCCAAGGTATGACTTTAAAGGAGATCCCCTGATTTTCTGTAGAAGCTTCGCAATGTGTGAATGTGTATCCAGACAACCACAACACTTTTGGGCTAGGATGCCATCTGGAAATCATTATAAAAAAAAAGCACAGACTTGCTCATGGGATTTCATGCACTTCCCGCCCGACATGGGAACAGCCTGTTCCTCATTGTTCGGCTGCTTCTGTTCCTCGACATATCAACTATAGACTGGAGAGACAGAGCAAGTGTCTCCATGCTGTGAGCTGCCTTTTTCTTCCTGCCCTTTCAAATCGCTCCTTTGTCCCCAGTTTCCCGTACAGTAATTCTTCCCTTTGGCATTTTGTGAGGACCATCCCTTCCCTGCTGGTGTAGGGCGATGCTCCACACTTGAGCATGCACAGCCCTCCGGGACTAGGGCAGTTTGCAAAGTTCTTGGCTGAGGCCTGAAACCAACTGGAAGGGGGAGTTTTGGTTTTTCAGGTCTTTTAGTCCTCTTTTTTTTCTTTTAAACATACTTTGCTAAGCACAGAACACAGGAATAGCACAGAATATAAACTTCTTTCCTTTTCTAATTAATTTCACAAACTAAACAGGATCCATAGCTTTCCTGAGCTCCTTCAGGGACTCTCTGGAGTGTCTCATATGTTCATATTTCAACCTCCTTTCTGTCTGCATTTTATGCATTCTTCCTCCAAAAATTTTGAACTCTCTCTCCCCTCTTCCCTGCTTTTAGGGAGATTTTTACAGGCATTGAGAGGCTTCAGATAAAATACAAAGAGCCCAATTTCCATTGCTACACAGTTTTTGCAGTCACTTCCACTACTGAAGAGCAAAATAAAATGTCATCAAGAACATTTCTGATTCATACTCACTTTCTTCTAACTAAAGGAGACCAAAAAAATGCTACTCTGCTGCATATCCTGACTAGTTCTCCTGATTTGATCATGCATCTCAAAGGTGGAGAAGCAGCAGGTAATACATGTTCAAACAGCTTTGATAACTATCAAAAGACCTCCCAGTCCTGCACTGCAGAAGGAAAATCTGACAAAGCAGGAACATCTGCATGTAGCCAGAGCAGTTTGTGCATATTTACTGAACATGCTTATTTAACCATCTAATTGTTTCCAAGCAGTTTCATGTTCTTATTGTTGTGTCAAGAGCAAAGGCAGAGCACTCACCATGTTTATTGACCAACTTAAAGCCCCAGTATAAGGAGTCACACGATGGTGTGAGAAATAATGCTGCTCTCTAATATTTCAGCCAAGCAGAAGGTACCTCCAAAGAACTTTCTGCAAAGGGGTGGATGGGTAAGAAGCTTGAAAACGGAGACAACAAATGCCCAGAAAACTGAGGGCCAGTGAAAGTAAGCCAAATTATGTTTTTAAGAACTCATCATTATTCAACGAAACTCATGATTATGTTTGCATGAAGGAGGGCCCAATTCATGCCATAAACAATGGTGGAAGCGACTGCTCAGCCCCGTACGCCACACAATTGTAGCCAACTTGAAGCGAGGGCGGGCTGATGGACAGACTGATGGATGGACGGTGGGGCTGCTGAGCTGCTGGTCCTGGAGCAAATACCCGAAACTTGCTAACAAGTCAGCAACACTTCAACATTTTTTTCACTGACAGCCAATGTGTTGCAAAGGAAGGAGGAAGAAAAAAACATTGTTTTTATTGCCTCTTGAATGTCACCTGGCATACTCCACCTTGGGATAATGTACCCTAATTATATAGCTAGCCTTTCCAAACACACTTGTCAAGTCTGCCGCATGTGACATTTACAGTTGCTGTAATAATACAACAGACAGCCAAGAAGCATAGCATAAGCACACCTCTGACCTGCAAGTGACCCACTAATTAGTGGATGCACAAGGTTAACGAATGGAGCGCTTCATACAGGGAGGCATGTTAGCAGCATGAACTCCAACCTCAGTAAACTGGGAAATCTATGCCAGGAAGTGTTTACACATTCATTAGTAGCATTGGCAAAACAAAACACAATAGAAAAGCCCCTTCCCATTAATATTATGCTCAGAATAAAATGAGAGGTCTCTTTTTCCTACACGCAACAGTTATTGCAGAGGTTGAATCGTAACTATGGAATTAGGCCCTGCATTTGGAAACTGCAGGCAATTAGCTCCCCGTTAGCCCCAGATGCTTTCCCAGGGTTTGTCTACCATCACTACCAAGTCACAAATCCCTTGTTTTATCCTTTGGTTAGTAGGAAGATGGTTCTGGATGCTCCAGATTACAGCTGGATTAGCACTTCCAGACAGCTGGAAGCATTTGGACCTGGGTTCGGAGGGCACATCTGACCCAACACAAGGGTGCAAGACTTGGACAGCCCCAAGCTCTCTGTTGGGGTGTGCTGCTCACCACAGGGTTGGCTGGAGCATCCCCTGGACCCAGGAGGCTGCATTTCCACCCTCGCTCTTCCTCTCCTCCCAGAGGGAGAATTGTACCACAATAATCTGGAAAAGGGGCACATCTGACTTCTCCCCAGTGCTGAGGCGTAGACACAGCTAGGACTGAGGGTCAACCCCAGTCAAACAGCTGTACCCCAAGCCACCAAACCAGGAGCTTTGGTGTAAATGGGGTCAGATTTCCCCATTCGCCTGTCGGGTGCTCATATCAGGACAGAAAGGGAAGGTTGCTGTTGTCTCCAGTCAGATATATCAAAGCAGCTCCCAGCTCTGTAGTTGTAGTGGCAAATCAATAGTGGGGTTATTACTACAAACTGCTGATCCCAGTCTCCATCACACAATGACACAGGCATGTCCCAAAATGTACTCAAATCCTCAGTTAAACCTCCTAAGGCATGATCTAGACCCGACAAGAAATATAACGGGTGAAAGTTGCAGAGAAACTGATGGGAGCACAGGCATCCCAGGCAGGACCCAGGGCTGTGCAATCACAGCAGTGCATGTGGGTGATGGATGGAGCATAAGCAGAGTTTGTTATTAGAAAACTGGAAATGGCTATTTTTGTCAAAAGAGTAATTTTAGTGGGAAAGCCCTTTTTTGACAGAACACCAAAAATCTGGAAGTTATTTTTATATTTTCTTTTTACAGAAGAATAATCTAAACACTCCCAAGCTCAATTAGAACAACCCCGATGGGCTCTGAGGATCTCCCATTTGGGAAAGGGAGTGTCAGCTCTGTTGACAAAACTGATAATTTTTAAGTTCTGCTAGCATTTTTCCTACAGAAACGAGACATTTCTTGGGCAGCTCGTCACTCCCAGAGCCGCCTCAGTGCTGCTGGGGTGATGCAGCCGAGCTGGGGACTAGTGTCACACGTCTCCTTCTGGAAGCACCAGCTAAAACCTGCACCCTCCATCACTCCCACAGCAAAGACACAGAGGACCCAGAGAGGAGGATTTCACGTCACATCTCCCACCCAAGAATCCTCTTTTCTGAACAACACCAACTGCTTAGGGGAGAGAAAAAGAAAAGTCCTATCTTCCTGGCAAACTCGTGGGCTCTATCCAATACGTTGCTCTCTTTCTGTTGCTGCCAAAGTAAGGAAAAAGCAGGAGGCAAATACGCGAAGTTTAAGGGAGGCAAAGAGCAGGGCACTGTATTTCAGACAGGTATTTTTCAGCTACACTTGGGAGCAAAGATTTCCTTTGATCCTTAGCACAAGCTTGGATTTTCAGCAAAGCTGCTCCCTCCAAGTTATTTGTGGTGAACGTAATTCCCCTTCAGCTAATGCCCATATGGGAAGCAGCCCCCTGAACGGGCCCTCTCCTGGAGGGAACGGTCCACAAGGGAGTTTCCACATCATCCCCAGCCCAGCTAAGCAACGTGAAAAGCCAAAAGAAAAGCAGTGGTGGGAATTTGTTTAGCAGCAAAGAAAACAACAAGTAGCCAGAGGCTGAGAAAAAAAGAGAGATCAGAGCAGTGGAGAAGGAGGGGTGACTGCCAGCACCGGGGGAATTGGGGCAGAGATAGCCCAGCGCAGTTTTCTGATTTCGAACAAGGATAACGTGGCAGGGTGGTTTTCCCTGGAGAGGCTATCTGGAGTTCGGCTGCCGGTAACTGTGGCTTATTCACTCCACTCCAGCCTAGCAAGCACAAAGCAGCCTCTAAAGAAGGAAAAAAAAAAAAAGAGAGCTTCCCCCCTATTGGAAGATGAGCGGATTTTTGCTCTAATCCCTAAACAAACACATTTAATGCCATTAAACACTCACTGGCATTACTGAAACATATCATTCTCATGCTGCTGCATGCAGAGCACAGGCTGGATTTCAGAGAGCTGAGCTCCTGTGATCCCGTTGCACTCACAACCTCCCCTGGTGGAAAACACAACTCCTTTGTCACCGTTCACTAGGAATAGGAGGGAAGTGGTAAGTTAACTTCAGGGAAATGGATAGTTTGGAAGATTTTATGGCCTGATATCTGTAATTAGTTTGGAAGAACCAGTGCAAATCTCACCACAAAACAGCTCCCTCTCCTTTCTCTTCTTGTTCTACAATCTTTCTCTCCTTTATCCCAGTTTGCTTCTTACCAACAATTAGCACAGCTCAGAAAGAAGCATCTTTCTCTGCATCTCCTGCAGAGCAATGGGGTAAGGGAATCAAAGGGAAAAGAAGGATGACAGCTGGGCAGGATATTTCCCAGCTTCTGACACTCCAATGCAAAATATTTTCTCTTTCCCATCTAAAACTGGAGAAGACAAAAGAAAAACCTTGACAAAGTTGCATGAGCCAACACCAACTGAATTGAGCAGATGTCAATATTCTTTTCAATTGAAATCAAACTAGTTTGCGTCTTCTCTTTCCTTTTTGTTTTAAATAAGGAGAGAGATTAACTTGGGGTTTGTTTTAATGGGGATTACTGATAATTCCAAAGCAAGATAGCATTTGTATGAAAAAAGTCATTGCTGGAGCTCGGAGTATTTAATTCAGTAACATTATAAAAGTCAAATTATCCCTTAAAATGATCCCTTTCTCATTAAGGGCTATTTGAAAAACTGGATTTCTCAAGACTTACATTTCCCAGACATTCCTGACCAGCTCTTTTCTGGGTTACATGGATAGAGATTATTATGTGGTTAGGAATTCAAATCACCGACATGATGAGTTGGACAGGGGTGGCCCAGCTCCAGCATGTACTCAGAGCCTGCTACCACCTGATTGCTGCTCTGTGGCCTTAGGGCAAGATGAGTTCTGCAGATGCTCATCCTTTGCCCATCACTGTGGTAGGTCTTTTCCAGGCTCCAGGTAAACCAGATAATATTCACAGCAATAAATACTTGCAAAAAAACAGTTTTGGAAAGGATCTAAAAAAAAAAAAAAAAAAAAAATCACATTTTTCTAGGCTTAATGCAATGCCTCCACACAAAGGGCATCTCCCACCCCAACTCTTCCCTTTACACCTTTCTCTGAAGCATGTGGCTGCACTAAGACATGGGTATGGATCCAGTTGGGCAATTCCTGTCTTCCCATGCAGCCTTACACGACAAACGATGTGCTGCAGCTGGCCCCTCCATGGAAGCAGCAGTAAGAAGGACAGGATCAGCCTGGTTCCTGAAGACTGCGCCCATCTCACACCCTCCTCCTGCTGCAGTCTTTCACCCTCACGAGACACCACCTCCTCATCAGCCACCCTCCCCTCCCTGATTTCAACAGTACAACCAGTATAAACAGCAATTCTTTCCTGGTCAGACTTGCTTGGACTGGGACAGGTTAGGGAGCAATTACCGGACCAGCTTTGCTGGTGGACTTGGGGGAGAGGATGGACAAACAGCTGGAAGAAATAACCCCTATAGCCAGCACAGCTGCAGCCTGAGGTGAAGTCCCCAGCCTTATAAATACCCCTCTGGTTTAGGGCACAGATACTTTAAGGAAATCAGATAGATTCTGGCTCTGTCTTCTCAACCAGCAACTGTTTGCTGCTCTGCCTCAAGCTCCCACACAAGGACTCTCAACAACCAAAGGAGAAGCCAGCACCTTACTGTCCTCAGCTCCTCCAACCCAGGCAGCTTCAAGCACAGAGCAATTGCTACAGCAGAATAATACACCCAGCTCCAACACACAGAGCTGCCACCGAGCCTATGGCATCACTGCAATACTTGAGCAAAATAAAGCTGCAACTGTCCCTTTAAAAGAGGAAGAAATCGGCTTCATAGGACTATAATAGTAATGAGGAGTTTAAATGTAACCACAAATATAAAACTTTAAAACTCTCATAAACAGATGTGAAAGCAGCAAGAGGAACTGGTGCAAATGCGAGCTACTCCAGTACAAAGTAATAACAAAGACACAACTATAAACCTGGGCAAGAAGGAAGAAGGAGAATCAGCAAAGAGTTTTCCTTTTTTGTGTGTGCAGGAATTAGCTTGAAAACAGGACATTTTATAAGCAGGGCAAGATTGGTTTTATTTTTTTATTTTAATTTTTGCACTCCTGGTTAATTGGTGAGCACAGCCAGAATGCAGACATATGCCAAATGCAGATGTGTCAGCCCAAAGAGGTTCTTCAGATGGCCCCGAGCCAGGTAAACATTTGACCAAAAAGCCCACCTAATTTTAGTGGGCTGAAGTCTGGAAAAGTTATTAACTACAGAAAGGCCAGTGTATTGCTTTGTACCTGGGGAATGCTGGAGCAAAGCAAAGGCTCTCAGGCCCTAATTAAGAAACTGCCTTTTCACTCAACAGAAAGCCGGAGCGCCGTGAAACGAAGGAAGCTGGTGCTTTTCCAGCAGTGCTCATAAAGCTGTCAATAAGTTGAGAAAGTGGCCTTGATGGTATGAAAAGCCATCTCCAAGAAAAAAGAAAAAAATTCTTTGCTGTTCAATAAGGCCTAACAAATCATCTAGGATCATATAAATGGCAAATTTAACAGCAAATTAGTAGTGTTTATGAAATCTAGACAGCCAGCTAGAAAAGACAAAAATCAAGAGCAGGTAATTATGAAATCAGATTCAGAGGATTTTTTTTTTCCCCACCCTGGGCCTTTTTATTGTTCCTCAAGACTGCAGGTGATTGTCCTTCTTTCGGAAGCAAAATGTTCCTTTTGGGAACACGGTGCCAACAGCAAACATGCCAGGCATGGTACACTGCAGGCACGGCACGCTGCAGGCACAGGCGAACTTGGGCACGTTACCATCCAAGGGGTCCCATTGTGGTCACCATCCTCCTGCAGGATATGGTTTTGCTGGGCTTCCTACAGATCCACAGTGCAGTACAGACCTGGTTTCCAGATGTAGCTCTTGCAGCTGTGAGAAAAGTCCATCCCCTTATCTTTACAGACTCCAGAGCTTCCAGAGGACTAAAATGGCTACTTCTCTTCATAAAATTAATGGCATGCTTTTTATGGGTTTCAGCTACAGCTGGGAGCCTGATTCTGCTTAGAAAAGACTGTTAATACAATTACCAAGCTGGTTCTACACTGTAAATTCTCAGTTGTTTTCTTTGCACTGTTTAGGAGTTTCTCATTTAGACGTGCCCTGGAAACCAGGTAGGGTTGTTACCGCAGCTGTACTGAAGGTTATGCTGGCACTTGCTTTATAAAAAACATATTTTCAAGGTTTATAATGGCAATAAAAGCTTTCCCTTCTTGCTGAAACTTGGCATTGACACTTCAGCAGAGCTCCGGAGAACATTTTTTGGAAAATTTTGAAGAAAATACACACACACCCCATGCAGTTTTCAGACCCAGAGGCTTTAGAGGGCAGACGGGACGGGGAGTTTGTAAATAAGGCATGGGGGCATTTCTACAGCATCTGCAGCATAGCATGAGTTACCCTCCCAACTACATGCAAGCTCAAAAGGGACTTTAATCTCTTGTCCTCCATTAGGAAGTGGTACCACATTAACTTAATTGCAGTCTGATAAACCTCCTGATGTGAATACAGTTATAAATGTTTATTTTTAGGTATTTTATACCAGTAGACTTACCCCCATATGGGGAAAATAAACTGTACCAGTGTAAGACCTTACACTATTATAATTATGCCAACACAGTTCTGAATGTGCAGTTAAAAAAAATCAGTTTTATCCAATGTGACCATATCAAATATTAGCCAGACTTAATCAAATGAGCAATGAAGGTGGAGAGAGGAAGCACAGCTCAATTTAAGTGTGTTTATTTACCACTAGAAAAGCAATCAGGAAACAATTTTCCCTTCCCAGAAGAGTTTAAGATTCCCATGCAAAATCAGATGAGAAGTTAGTCTCAAAAAGCTTCAGGTGCTGAAAGACAAGAAGAGGAGAAACTTCATTGGATGAATAAAAAATAGCAGGATGTTTTGTTTTTATCTTTATGTGGTTGGTTTGTTTGTTTGTCTTTAGGCAAGATGCAACTTTCAGCCAAAACGGGATTTTTTAAATCTATTTCAGAAAATGTTGACTCAGACCATTTAGGAAACTAAGCAAACACAAGAGAAGAAAAGTCCTTGCAAGGATAAATTCTTGTTAAAAGCTAGGAAACTGGGAATGGTCAGATCTTGCAAGGGAGCAAGGTTGACATGGAGCCCTAGAGAGATCTGTGTCATTAAAAATGCATGTTCATAAATGACCTGGAAAAGGGCGTGAGCAGTGAGGTGGGAAAGTTTGCTGACAATACTAATTTTGAGAGCATCGTGATGAACTACAAAACAATTTTATGATACAGTGACAGGTAATAAAATGGCAGATGAAATCCAATGCAGATAAAAGTAAGGGGACTGGCCTGGGAAAAAACACAATCTAAACTTCCTATATAAAATCATGGGCTCTAAGCTGACCATAACCGCAACAGGAGCAATACCTTGGGGTTGTGACAGATGGATCTGTGAACCATCAGCTCATTGCTCAGCAGCAATTAAAAAAATCCATCATTCAAAATTATTAGGAGTAAAGAACAAACCAGAGAATACCAGTATACCACTGTATAAGTTTGTGCTTCACCTGCAGCCTAGTCACCATGTGCAGTTGTTGTTCACTCACCTCAAAAAGGATATTGTGGCATTGCAAGAGGCAACAAGGGTGGTCAGAGGTAACTACAGCTCCCATATGTAAGGTACAGCAAGCTATGACTCTCCAGCCTAGAAAAGAGTTGACTCTTAGAAGGAAAGGACAAAAGTCTATGAAACCACAAGTTACATGGAGTGGATACTGTTCACTCCCTCTTCCAATACAAGAATTCGGAAAGAGCATCAAATGAAGCTGTTAGGAGCCAGGTTCCAATCCGGTGAAGCAGATGACTGTCCACCCTGAATATATTAGCTCTCACTGCAAAAGGAGGTTGTGGATGTTAAAGGTTTACTTTGGTTTAATAGAAAATGAGACAAGTACATGGAGGAAGAGTCCATCAATTGCTACTGAATACAGAGAGCCCACATTTATCGCAGGACAACTCCGGAATTGAAAACTCTGAAAATTTTTAGGGCTGGGAGGAGTTATCATGTATGCCTGCCCTGTTATTGCTCTTCCTGATGCCTGCACTTACAGCCACTGTATTGAGCAAGCTGGTGCCACCACCTGTCCCAGCATGGCCATTCTTAGCTTTTTTCCCCCCTGCTTTGAAATTTCTTACTTGCAAACTAAGAAAATTTTCTAAAATTGCTCTCTCACACAGGCAGTTTTGCTCTCAAACAGCATTTTATGAGAGGAAAAAGGTTCAGTAGAAACCAAATCCAATGCAGTGTGGTAGCCTGCCTGGAGGCACCCAGCAAGGGACCCACCACCAGCACCACTGTGATCTCCCACTGCCTCCCTCCTGGCAGCATCATGGGATGGGACATGCTTCCATTCTATTTAGATAGGACTTATATCCAGGATCAGCAGGCAAGAAACAAACCCTTGCACCATTACCTTTTTTTTTTTTAACCAATTATGAAGCAGATCAGAATTTCCCAAATACTAAGATTTCTATGACATTTTAAACTTCAGGGCAAAGATTGGCATAACAGATCTAAAATCACCAACACTCTGTCAGTTCTCATTGCATCAAGTTCTATCCAGGACATCAACACCAAATGGTGGTGAAGAACAGCTGTACATCCAGCCTTCAGTGCTGGCTTTGAGGAGCCACTGCTGAGCAAGACATCAGAAAATGAGACCCGAGGGCTCTGTATGGCAACAAGCAGCAGCCATCTCTGGTCCTTTCCTTTCTTTCAACATTTTTTTCCTTACTGTGACTTTCCTTCTCATTTACCTCAATCAATCTCTTCTCATTTCCAGACTAAAGCCAATTCTGTAGGGATTCATTACAGTTGTTGTTATTTTCACGGGACAGCAGCCACGCTGAGTGCTAAATTAATTAGCCATCACCTTCCACTTCCTCTGAGTAGAGCAGATTGGAATAAATGCTCCTTTAAGCCCATCTTCACCCCTGCCATTGCCAGCCTGCTCGAGGAGACCCAGACAGTCTAGCAGGGAGTAAGAATGGACCCTGAAAAGCCCTTGCCATAGCATTTTTAGGATCGAGGCCCCTACAGCAAGGGTACGCTGCCACTGTGTGTCTGTTGATGAATTTGTAAGCTTTGGGGTTTAAATTAGAGTATGACAGCCTTTGACAGCACTGATACAGAATGGGGAACAAGGTGGGCATGATCTCCAAAGCTTATGAAGGACATTCTTTTCCTGTAGATTGCGATTTAACTGTATAATTAGTAGAACAGGAGATTGGGACCTTTCCGTCTCTGTTTCAGGTTTTTTTTATCCCTTAGAAATGAGTAAGAGAAACGTCTGGTTTGCACAGGCAGTTCCACAATGGAAAGGAGGGTCTTTGTAGGTCAGCCCTGTGGCTGGACATCGGGCTCTGTTGAAACAGCAGCAACAAGACCTCTGATCATTCACTGAATGGACTTCTTCCTGTATCAAAACCTGGCATCAGTCTGAGTTTCAGTATGCCCAAAGATCCTTCTCCGACACATTCTCTGTTTGGCTGTTCTGGCTTCCTGCACTGCAATAAGTTTAGCCCTGGGCCAAGTTCTGATATCATTCACATCTCATCACCCTGATGACGTTAATTCAGGCATCCCGTTAGCCACATCTGTCAGCTGTCTTGCAATAAGCTTATTTCTGATCATTGCGGTTACCCTTTATCCACAGCCAAGAAAATGCCTCCAGCAACATCTCCAGCAAGCAAGTCTGGTCCATAGTTTTTTTGTGTAATAGCTGTTAATAGAACAAGGGACACTTTGGGGCTGGAAGAGACCAGAGTGGCATTGCAGAACTCATCTGCAGAGTATCAGAGTGACCACCTTGGACATAATTATCAGTATTATAGCTCATTTTTAGAGAAGAAAGACATCTCATCTCTGAAGTTTTCCAACACTGACAAGTATCCGTGCTACCTTCCCATCACTCCTGGCAACAGCCCCAGGTACCTGCAGCCTAGATGAACAGGAGACATTGAAGATGCATTTATGTGTTACCAGAGGCAGCAGCAGCAGACATCCTCTGTTCCTATGGGGAGCAGAGTATAAGGCAGTCTCGTACACTGACATTGCTCTTTCTGCTTCCTCACGGGGGAAGGTTCAGGGCGCATCAGGGCATTCCTCTGCAGATCTGAAAGCAGATCTTCCAGGATTGCCGTCTGTCTCCCGGGAATAGATTCCTGACCTGACCTTACCTTATGGCAGAGACCACCGCTGTGAAATAAAGTACGACTTTTGAAGTTGTGTTTTTATGATCTATGAAATCACCCAGACCTCTTGGGTAAATAAATTCTGGATATGAAGCTGACCTCTTAGCTTTTAGCATATCAGTAAAGCCTTAAGGTTTTTCATTAAGCTTAAATAACATCTAAAAAGCCCTGTTTTCTAGTTTTCTTAAAAATCCCAAGGAGGTAAAGCCTCATGGTAAATTTTGCTTCAAATATCAACCGGAGATACAAGTTTAATAAGTGTAATATCTTAACTGCAGAATGCCAGAGGCAAACAGTGCTATTCACACACAGCTTTTGTAACGTTATTTCACGGAGCTGCCTGTGTTGCCTCTTAAATACTCTGTCTTAGAGATTGGTTTCGCAGCTCCAACTGATTTCGATCACCAAGCAAGTGAGGATCTAACAGCCTAGGCCCAGAGAAAAGCACCAAATTTCATTCCTCAGAGGAGTCTTCTTGTCAGTCACCAAAGGCGTACTGGCATGACCAAAGCCCAACTTGGCATCACACGACTGAGAGCCACAAACAGAACCACAAGTCGACTAACAACATGAAGAGGAAGGACAAGGGTGAAAATTAGATGCTGAAGCAGTCATCCAAAGAAGAATGCCTTCAGTCAAAAGGAAAAGCAATGTATCTAATCCCATCACTTCTTACAGGCAATATTCCAGGACATCAGAAGTTGAGAAATTGAAATCCAAAGAAACATGCAATTAAACTGCAGAATTCACTAATGCAAGAAGTTCTTCAGGCT
>NW_008824010.1:978800-991502 GCF_000699105.1 Pygoscelis adeliae
ACTTATTAATATCAAAAAACCTACATAAGAATACTAGAGGAGATATCAAACCCTGCTATCACCTAGCCTTAATTTCTCAGGAAGCATGAGGCACAATCCAGTCCCAGAGACAGGACACAAAACTGTATAGGTCTGACTGGTCCAATCTGACCAATTGGTGGCATGAGGTTTTCAAAAGACTTGAGTATAGTGAGAAGTTTAGTGACAGGCAAGACCAGAAAGAGTATTCCACGATTAAGGGACAAAAACTCCATGCTCTCCACACCAATTTCTAGCACCTCTTCCCTATCTCCAGAAAATGGATAACACTACTTGGAGGGGGAAAAAATCCAGCTGCTGCCAGTTATAACCCAGCATATCTGTCTGTTCCAAAAAAAAAAGTGGTTAAAAACCTCACTGGTACAAATCATAACTTCCCTGAAGTCAATGCCAATTTGGCGCTGCCCAGAAGTAAGTGAACTGAGCTGTATTTTGGTGTGGTCGGATTACAGTAGGTGTTGTCCCTATGCTCCTCAAGCACTTTGCAATTCAAACCCATTGACATGAACAGAAAGTCTCCTATTGACTTCCCTTGCACCTGAATCAGCCTCCACATCTCCTCCTCTGATGGAAGGGGACGGGGGGGGCAAATCCTTTCCCCTTCCTATATGAGCCACTTGGTTCACATTAACTATAAAAGCCACATAAGACTACAAAGGAGTGATTCATAGGGAAAAGCAGAGAAGGAGGAATAGCAGTTCTCATGCAAAGCTTTTATTAGGAGACTGGAGGCAAGGAGGTCTCGGGATTGTCTGGACCGCACCCAGACCTTGCGGGATTCATCTATCTTTCAGTATGATGTAACCAAACACACCCATATGCCAGCTGGTTTGTGTAAATTCTCTCCTATTGCCCTCCAGCCATTCCTCCAGCCCCTGGTATGACACTTTCCCAGCTTGCTGAGCTCACTTCCCCTTGTAAGAAGGATTTTTGATGAAGCGGAGCAATGGCAACCACATGGGCTTGTTCACTCTAACCCAAGTCATCTGCTCCAGCAGGCTGGTGCTCAGTGGATGCAGGATTTCACACATCGGCTTATAAGGACCCAGCAGTTCAGAAAAATAATACACACCCAGGATGGAGTGCACCTTGCTGCCTGCATCATTTTGTTTAATTCCCACCCCCCCCCCAAAAAAAAGCTTCATAGTCAATTTTCTTTCTATATTTGTTTGTTGACTCAGCTGCACTCACAGCCTGCAGCGATGGATCTGGCATGGCGGGGCCCCATTCATGCAGTTCAGTTGCTGGTAACAGCTGGGATTGCTGTGGGTCTGAGGGTCTTCAGAATATAGATTCTGGTTTAAGCAGAGGAGAAAAGATCTCCCCAGCCTGCAGGCCAAAGACATCTCAGCCATATAATGTTGCCATGTTTGGGATTTCCACTTTTCCTCCACCCGTCTATCCTTTAAGGCATCAAAGGAGGAGAGCCAGGAGATGGTTGGTAGCCTAACCAGAGCTAGTAATGTGGAACTGGAGATTAGTTATTAGGGTTAAAGAACAATTTGTTATTAGTTAACGGGTAACTTGCTGTCATCCGCCTGATCAATGACGTATCCTGGATATTCTAACCATACCTTATTGTCATCTTTTATTTTTGAGACACACTCTCCCCCACAATAAAATCTGACCGGTATTTGACTGAAGGTGTTGTGTGAAGATATTCTCAGTACAGGCCTTAGTTGCAAACTATTCCCATTCTGATCCATTGGAATGTCCATTATATTTCTAAGCTGCCTGCAACATCCTGGGCATTTTTATGGGATGGACCACTAGTGTAGGTTGTATTCAGCAAAGACATTGTCATGGCCTTAATTTAAGAAGGGCTGCAAATTCCAGGCATATTTTCTGCACCAAGATGTTCCTGCTAGTCACCTCACAAAGGAGCCACTTGAGCCATAACTGTGCCTCAGTAACCAAAAGTGGTAAGCTGAAAACAGGGACAGACATTCTGGAAGATATCTGAAATCCCCTCATTAAGTGTCATCTCAGAGCCTGATGAGATCCTCGAGATCCAGAAGAAACTTTGGCAAATGATACTTTCCAATGTGTGCACCATTAATACAAGGCTGGTGTAACTCTCCCTGAGTCACTTCTGCTCAGACACCTTCTACCGTGTACAAAGAGCTCTGCAGGTGGGATACACAATTTATGTGTACAGAATAATTATTTATTGGTTAATATCCCTAGTAGATTTCTAGGAGTTACATGCTACTAGGTTAAGTATTAGCACACTCCCTCAGTGAGTTTCTGCTGGCCAAGCAATCATCAGTCAAGTGGGGATGCGTCTCTGAGCAACCTGATCTAGTTGAAGATGTCCCTGCCCACAGCAGGGGGGTTGGACTAGATGACCTTTGACGCCTCCATGACGCCTCCATGACGCCTCCATGACTCAGGCTGACTCTCAATCTTTGTAGTTGCTGTCTCCCATTTTTCCACGTTTTTCCTTACAGTTTTATAAACTTTTCATGTCAACAGTTTCCCTCTTGAATCCTCGAATAATTATCTCAACAATTACACTGTTTTCCTTTTTCCTACCTTGCACGCCTTTAGCTGATGGACTTTCTCACAGCTCAGAAAATTTTCTCAGCAAAACTGAGCCAAGGTCACACAGCTGTGCTGCACGAAACCAGGCCTTGGGTCTGAGAGAGCTGAACTCCTGAGCTGTAGGTTACATTGGGTCATCCTGGCAACCCAGGGCTCATTTTTCTGGCTTACAAAAATCTCTGCAGACTCCCAAGACAGCAATCTTACATTATCATTTGATCACTCAGTTTGTTGCGTAAGCAGCCAGGGCAAAGCCCCAAGGGCCAGGCCAAGGCTAAGCTAAATCACACAGCAGCCTGCATGTGTCCTCCAGCATGCGAGGGAGAGCCTGCCAAAGACCCAGCCACCAGACCTGCGAGTGGTGCATGCACCGTACTTCACGGGATGGGTTACAACAGCACACGCTGTGTCCCACCACCACTCCCCATCACAAGTGAAACATTACCAAAAGGAAAAATAACCATTATTTCCTCGAGGCTTTAATGTGTTGAGTGGGGAAGGATGTGTTGTTGCCATCGACGAACAGCAACCACTGAACATCCGTGAGGTCAGCAGCTGCTGCCCAAATGCATTTCTTTCAAGGAAAAAGGCAAAAAGAAAAGAGGGGCTGAGCTCTCACAGTGCTCTGTCCTTTGAAACAACAGCTGGGAACTTGCCCCCAGGAGTGCTATACTGAGCCTTACTACACCACCAAGGCCATAACTGCATCTGCATAGGAAATTACTTCTCTAGTTGAGGGCCAGGGGATACCCACCCCAACACAGGATAGGCCTGAGCCAGGAACGAGCATCATCTTCACATCTAGCCAAGTGAAAAGATCTAGACAAAGGATGGAGAGAGTGGATTCCTGGGAAAACATTGATGGAAGTGAAATGAGTTTGGAAAACTCTAACCCTTCCTGTCAAAAAGGAACTTTTACCAAAAATATGTTGACCCTTTCCACAAAGAAAAAAAAAAAGCTTTTGCAATAGCAAGCTAACATCTCAGCAAAATTTTAGTTCAACACAACCAACCTTCTACTGAGAAGCAGTTTTAATGGACAGTTCTCAGTCAGCCCTATCTAACCATTTAAAATATCTGACAGAACATATTATAACAGCAGTGGCTGGGTGAAACTAACTTTCCTTCTCCTCTTCACGAGCACCAACGGAACCAGCACAAAATAAACTCCATCACCATTTCTCACTTTATCCCCTAAATTAGTCAATTAACTGCAAGTAGCAGTCATTGTGGCTTCAATCTTCATCATCTGTGAACTAGTCCATGAGTTTTTGTGAGCCAGTCCATGACTTCATTACTCAAAGCTGCTCACCCCAGAGCTGGAATGAATCATTTTCATTCAATGGACCATTCACTCCAGCATGTTTGTTCTTCATTACCCATGTGTGAGACTGCTCGTACAAGTCACAATATCAATTCTACTGCCTCAGTAGATAACGAACTTTCTAAAGACAGAAGGGAGAAAACAATCCTTCTGTTCATGCAGAAGTACTCTTGTCAAGGAAGAAAGAACAGCCAACTCCCAAACAAGGCATACAAGTAGGAAAGCATTCTTATGGCTGCTTGAATAGCCACAGATAATTAGGAGGATTAGTCCTAGGCAAGACAACTGATGTCACTACTGAAAGAGAGAGAGATGCACTCATGGACATTGCCTTGTGACAGTGAGAAATTCACCTAAAGACAACTGAAAGAACATCTTTCAGGGCATCCAATACAGAATATCAAGGTGAATGGACTCCAACACTACCACGATAACATCCCACAAATGCAGTTTAGATTATCATTAACAACAGGTTACCATCCAAGATGCTTAACCATTAGACAGTATGTTTAACTGAACGAGTCTTTATTTCCCTGCTACAACCCAAACAGCATCCTTTGGGCTCATTCCGTTGCAAGGATTTCTGTGGCTCCTAGCACACATATGACATTAGTCATCAATGGCTATCTCCTACTGCATTTTCTGTCCTTGGAAAGGTTCATCTTTAGCAGCTTTCAGGTACTGAAAGCTGTATCCCCATCCACCTAGAAGCATTCACGATTGGAAGCTTGCCGTTAAAATGTCACTCCTAGGGTCCTACAGCAGAGCTGGAAGGAAGCTGGGCCATAAACTGGACTGTAACTCATGGGAACGATGAGTCATTTGAGATGAAACCAGCAGTCAATATTTGACAAATTAGCCTTCTCAGAGAAAAGTAAGTTTCTAATACACCTGGTCCAGATGAGAGTGTCAAGTTTTAAATAGGCACCAGATTTGCATAATACCCTTAAGATAAGCAGCACTACGCCAAAGCCCTGCAATGCATGAAGGATTTATTTCATGTCTTATACATTTCTGTATTCCAGAAGAGGCCATTCATCATAGTGCCAATACTTCAGAGATTTCACTGAAAGCTCCAACAGCTCTCGATTATCAGGGAATTATATATTTTTCCCCACTGAATAACCATTCCCAGAAGCCTGCTAGAAAAAAAAAAGAAATCCCATTTTCATCATGTAGGCTAATGACACTGCAAGAGATGACATTCACTTTTAATGACTAGCCAGTCAAAGACATTGAAACCTCTCTTTTTGACCAGTTCAATGGATCTGTTCATTACCACTTAATTTCCAGCTCTATTTAGATATGCACTCAACATCTTACAGACAGATCTTCACCAATGCCCTGGCTACATAGGACCTCTACAAAAAGAAAAAATTCCAAGAGTTTTTCCACTATCACTGTAATGAGAGATTCCCTCTGATTCAGGGACCATAAGAATGGATATCCCCATTCTTGTGGGCACATACATTCAGCCTCCTACTCACAGGTCCTATCCACACTGGCAGCAGCACACATACAACTTGTGTGTCTGAGACCCCACACCAACATGGCCACATCCTGGCAAACCCAGATTAATCCTTTCCTGAATACAGGTCTCTGAAAACTCACTACTGCCTTCCTTGGCACTCCAGCTGCTTGACAAGGACAGGAACATATCCAGCAGTTGGCAGCTGGACAGTGGCAACGGGTTTAACCCAAGCATGACTATTTTGTTGGTCACTACAATGTCAGAGGAATCTGGGAAAGCCAACGCCAGCTCAAAGCTTGTGGACAGGTGGGATATTAGGAGAGCTAGAAGCTTGTATCCCAGTGGTTTGAGGGCTTAACTTGCTTAAGCTCCTCTTGAGACTGCCAGGCTCAGACAGGAGATAGTGATGAGGCTATAAAACTTCCCTGTTGAGACTGACATATTGATCAGTCCAGAAGCTACATGAAATTTGTCCCATCTGGAAAGAACTCTGCATGTGATATCTTACCTTCGGTATTCTGTTAATAACCTTTAAACCTCCAGCCTCTGCTTTGATACACATGTGGTTTAATTCAATCAGTTTTCCTTAAATAGGAAAGTGATTTTCAGGGTGCAAGGATCATGTCAGGCAGTGATGTTCAGAGTGGGAAAACCTTCTGATAAGGGGAAGGAGGTTACTGTATATCAAAAAAACTGTAACATCACTGCTGGAATCACTGGAAATTATTGCTGTTATTCGTTTGCGCCGAATCTTCTGCTGCCTCTGCAAAGAGGCCCTTGGAAAAGACTATTAGAGAAGGCATGCTTATACTTTAAAGGGATGCTCTCAAGGATCATAGACAGAAAGTGTGCACAAATCTCAATACTATGATCACTCTTATTTGTTAACACTCAAAACCACCTTTGAAGACTAGTAACTAAATACACGCAGTCACTTAAAGGAGGATGCCAGTGCAGGGAGTGGAATTACTTCACAGGGGCTTCCTTACTCTGCTGTTTTCAGCCCAAGTGCTAAAAACCACCTTGCTAATGCAGATCTTACGACCTTGCTGCAAGATCACAGGTCTGGCTGTGCCACCCAACCCAACGACTTCTGAGCCCAGTGGCCTGTTTCACCTAGATCCAACAGCAGCACAGAGCTTTCAAAAGAATCACATACATGAAGATATGTGCTGAAAGACCACATGAAACAGGCTGTAGCATAAGCCAAATCTTTATTAGGCACCAAGGAATCCCAAAGAAAGACAAACATTTTGCATACTCCCAACTATGGGAAACATTTCCTGCAGTACGCACCAAAGAACCCGATCCCAAGACCTGGCTCTGCAGGCAAGGAGCATTCTGCTGCTCACTAAATGATTTTTTTTCCCTTACTGCTTTTCTGGACACCAACACAGAGACAACATTGCTAAACAGCTTTGCCAGGAACAGCTCCAGAGGGGCAATAGGACCCTCCGTGCAGAACCTTGTCTGCTCTGGTCCGCTATTCATGCCCAGCGACCCTGGAGAGCTGCGTTACTCCCTCCCTCCCACAGCAGCTGTAGCTGCAACACTGTCCTTCTTCACGACACTGAGGATCAGAGAGGCAAAAACATCTGGTAAAGTCTGTTTGCTGAAAAACACAGTACCTAGTTCATCAAAACTATTCACAAATCTGAGCCAAATTCAGAGAGCTGTTACCTCCCTCTCCCAAAACAGCAGTCAGAACAGCAGCATTTTGCACAGCCACCTTCTACATGGAACATGCCTGGTTTTGTCACAAGCTGAGATGTCTCTGAAAACACATAGAGATGGAGCAAATGGATCCTAATCAGAGCAGCCTACAGCCAGGCACTGGACAGACTCCAGCTCCGCAATCCCCCAGCCCCATACCCCAAGCTGGATGACTTCATCTCCTCTCACTGCACTCACTGCTGCAGAGATCCCAACTGGGCTAGTTAGCAGGACAGCTGTGCACTGGTTTACAGTAGGAAGACTCTTTGGTAGAGCAACAATTAGAAGTGTAATCATTTTTTAAATGAAAACTGATCCAACCCCGACAGGGATGCCAGCACAGACTGAGAATCCCAGAGGAGAAGGCTTGCTTGGGAGATTTCTGGAATTTCCTGCTTCTGGACCAATTAGAAATAGTACAAGATCATAATGATATATTCTGATGACAATGGGCCATGTCACTCATCATTTTGTTTTTGGCCTGAAACTTGGAATTACAGATGAAATAATGGGAAAAAGAAACTTTTTTTTTTGCACTTGCAAGGTTTTCTCAAGGACTCTTCAGGGAGATAGGAGCGTTGTTCTTCCATCTGCATTCTTTCACCCATCCCATCTTTATAGACCTTCACCTGGCAAATTACATATGTTTCTGGAACATGTTCTCAGGAATTTGAGTAAAGGATATTATAGTTATAAAAGAGAACATCCACACTGCCTGACAGACAGTGCATTCACTGTGTTCAAAGGAGAATAAGTCACAGACATTTCAGAAAGCCTCAGAAAAAAAGGAACATTCAAGGGGACATTGATGCATATGGATTAGGTATTTCGCACTGTTAAAATTTCTGGGCACCTTGTAACATTTCATACATCAACACCATCAATAGCCCTGGGAGACAAGGAAGAACTGTTATCCCACTGTTCTGATGGGGGAACCAAGAGATGAAGAATATGGGCTCAACACAAACCAGTATCTTGAACGTTGACTTTATAAACTCTTGATGGATGCCTTCACACTGGGCAAGGCTTCCTCTCTGAGTTGCATTGAAACTTAATGAGTACTAAATCTGTCGTTGCCTCAGTTTCTGAGCTGGAAGAGGCCGTTCATGCTAATAAGCTGCCATTCCCCACCCATTCAACACTGCACATTGCACACAGTTTCCAACTCTGACAACACTGTCGTTCCTGCTGCTGTACTATCCAAGCAAGGACTCAGGTCCCATGTGTCTGGTACTGTACATTCATGTAACAAAAGTAAGGCTGTTCTTAGAATTAGGGAAGCAATGAAAAATTTAAGCTGGAAGGAATCCCTGAACGTATCCAGTCGAAGCCCAAGCAGGGCTATCTCCAAAGCCAGACTAGGTTGCTCAGAGCCCTGCCCAGTCAAGTATTGAAAACCTTCAAAAGACAGATTTCACAGCCTCCAAGATCCTGTTGCATTGCTGCATCACCCTTCTTGATCTGAACTTAACATCTAGCTTTGCCATTATATTTCAAACCACCGGTGGCCAACCCTTCCCTCTACCATGGCAGGTTGCACAGCCTTCCTCCCACCCACCCATTGACTGCAAACCTGGGTGCCCTTTCCCTTTGGGGCCGAGTAGCTCTCCTTCCCACCAGCCCTATCAACCCTCCCATTTCACACAACAGGGCCAGCAGGTCGAGGGAGGTGATTCTGCCCCTCTACTCTGCTCTGGTGAGACCCCACCTGGAGCACTGCGTCCAGCTCTGGAGCCCTCAGCACAGGAAAGACATGGACCTGTTGGAGTGGGTCCACAGGAGGCCATGAAAATGATCAGAGGGATGGAACACCTCTCCTGTGAAGAAAGGCTGAGAGAGTTGGGGTTGTTCAGCCTGGAGAAGAGAAGGCTTCGGGGAGACCTTATTGCAGCCTGTCAGTACTTAAAGGGGGCTGATAAGAAAGATGGGGACAGGCTTTTTAGTGGGACCTGTTGCAATAGGACAAGGGGGAATGGTTTTATACTCAAAGAGGGTACATTTAGAATAGATATAAGGAAGAAAATTTTTTACGCTGAGGGTGGTGAGACACTGGCACAGGTTGCCCAGAGAGGTGGTGGATGCCCCATCCCTGGAAACATTCCAGGTCAGGTTGGACGGGGCTCTGAGCAACCTGGTCTAGTTGAAGATGTCCCTGCCCACGGCAGGGGGGGTTGGACTAGATGACCTTTAAAGGTCATTTCCAACCCAAACTATTCTATGATCTAGCCTCATGGCAGGAAAAGAAGGGATGATGCCCATAGGAACGGTAGCTAAGAACTGGCTGAGGCCAGCCAACATCATTTATATAGCCCACTCCTTGCCTGCATCCGAGAGGCCCTCAGGAAAGCAAGTGGCTGGGAATGGGCTCCAGGCCAAACGAATTGTCCTGGCAGGCCAGACGCAGCTCGTGAGCCAGATACTGGGCAGCCCAGCTCAAGACTATTAAAACAGGAAAATCTCATCACTGTTTATGGCCCGATCCAGGCTCACACGCAAGCCCTGTATCCCAAGTTCCTGACCCAAAACGTAGGCAGCAGGTTTTCAAAATCTGGACCCAAGCCCAGAGCAGAATTTTCCAGCTCTGACCATCTTATTACACTGGTGTTTTTGCATTTCTGATGTCAATATCATTTTAGGTAATATGTTTCAAGTCAATTCACTGTCTGGCCTTCATGCACATACAAAGTCTGACAGGCAAATAAAGAAAAGGAACATATATTTGATAGATTTAAAAGCTGTTTCCATTTGGATTTTCTTTTAATGGAAACATTCTGTTGGTCTTTTGTTTTGTGGAAGTTGGGGGGTGCTGGATTTTTTTAAATAGAATATAATTCAGGGGCCAAATTGGCTTAATAGGGTCCTGTCAATCCCTTAAAATACTGCCTTGGAAAACTGCAATTAAAAAAGTGTTTCAAAACAATAAGACACTAAAGTGGATAGGGTAGATTGTTGAAATGGCCTCCAGCTCATTGCCTTGCTTTTTGCTAATTCTGCATGATCTTTATATAAGCATGCTTTTAAAATGCAAAGTAGAGTAAAAGAAAATACAGAAACTTCATATGCAGATGTCTTATGTTTCATGAATAACCCATAAGTAGCTGCCATCCAGGACTTGAGAACAGCAGTACCTACCTGCACTAGGAAGTTCAAACCCATGAGCACATGGTGACCAAAGCAACGCAGGACATGTAACCTAGCACTGATGGGCAAGTACAAGAATATTTACATGCACATTTTTGCATACACAATTCAACACTTCAAAGCAAGTCTATAGTAACAGAGTAACACACCCATCATGTCAGCAGCAATACAGCAAGCCACTCTGATAAAAAAAAAAATCCCTAAAGACTAGTATATCACTTCTACTGCCCAAGGGCTTATAAAATATCAGTAACGGTGGAGAAAGGGGTTTACAGATAGAGAAAATTGCTGGATTCATTTCTCTGCAAGCATTTACCACAATTCTTACTGAAAAACTTTATTTTGATAGATCCCTGTTATTACAAGCATTTGGAACAGAGCAGGATGCCAGTAAAGTTGCTTCCCTTGCCCTTGCCCTCCCCTTGGAATAACCGAGCAGAAGCTTTGCTGCTCCAGAGGCAAAATCCCTCAGCAACAATCTGCCACAGAGAAACACTCAGGAAGGTGTCCTGCCACTTAGCTACACACACACCTAGCCTTCACATTAGCCACACACCAGACAAATATGTTAAGTTAGCAGCAACAAACTTCCCAGGAGCCAGAGACCAACAAATTAGTGCAAGGAAAGAGACTCCACCAAATTCCACCACGCAGAAAGATTTCCAAATCTGCCCCAAGTTTCGTGTTATTCTTTGATTATACTGACATCTAAAGGTCATCATATTAACTGTGTTAAACTTCCTGGCATGATTCTTTCTGCTTCTTTTTCCCTTATCTGATCTCATCTCTAAAAATCAATGAACATTTGCTACATTGTTAAGAAAAATGAAAAACTGGTAATACATTAAAGATCTTTCACTGGTTTCGTTTTTAAATAAAAAGACATGGGAAAAATAAAAGAAGTCTAAGTCTGCTAGTACAAATATATCTGAAGGATCAAACATCATACATCTCTATGCATACATCGTACACGTCTAGCATACATCAAAATAGTGGACCTGATCCTAGATTTACCTCTCTGTTACACCATTGGCTTCTAAGAAACTCCAGGTATTCAGCAATACAAGGAAGAATTAATCTGGCCCATAAATCATAACTTTCAGCAGTAAATGTTCCTGTTATAACAATTCCTGAACTCTGGGCTCACATAGACAGCTAGACCAGGATACTTCAAGAGGTCCAAAAGTGATCTGTACATCGTACCCTCAGGAGCCAAACTGTGACAGAGATCCCTCCATGCCAGACAGTTTACAAAAAACATTTCCAGAAAGCTCCTGGAGTGCCAGGTGAAAAGCTGAGCCAGGGATCCCATCCTGGTCAGAAAATAGGTGTCTTCACAAGCGTGACGGCTAACACAGACACAGATCACTGGAAAACTTCAGAGCAACAGTGCAAACTGGTCTTAACAGCTAAACCTCCGTCCATGTCACAGGAGTAAAACACACACGGTGCCCTGCCCTCACTGGGGTTTGCACATATGTTCGTTACCAGCCATGAATAATTACCCTTCTTAGCAAGAATCAAGCTCTGCCCTAAGCAGGTGATCACAGAGGGCAGACACAGCACAAGAGGGGACAGAGTTTTGACCGCACAAGCTGAAATCCCATTTCACATCCAGGTGACAGGCCCTGGAGCACCCTGCCATCTCTCCTCTTGTTACCAGTCTGCAGGGAAAGAAATGGGAAATCAAAGAGCGTTTGCCTAAACCAGCCATCACACCGGCGGGGATTAGCCGAGCTTTGTGCACATAAGCTGATTGGTATCACACATCCATCAGCTCAGAGCAGCAGCAGCCCAAACCTAGATGGCTGAGCTGGGACACCCCAGTGCCCATGATGGGTACAAAGCAGCTCCGCAACCAACTGGAGCCACAACAGCTTGTACTGGTGGGGCCAGGAACCAGCTCTCTAGAGGGGGAGGTAAGTGGATAAAGTCACTGCCCCATCTTGGTCAGCTCAGTGTCCCCCCCACAACCAACCAACCTGGAAAATCAGGCCAATCCCCGAGGACACTTCAAAAAGAAAGGCAGGTCTCAAAAAGGGTTAAACAGAGGGCAACAAACTTATTCACATATAATGTCTCCGAAGGGGGACATCCAAATGAAACAAGCCATTCACTCAGCCTTAACCCTCCCGCCGCTCCACCGAAGGAAAACGACCCCCTGAGTTTCCCTTCTGCAGCCAAAGCAGAGCCGAGAGTTCAGACAAAGCCATGCAGCCCGGGAGCCCCAGCCTCTGCCTGCAAGTGCTTTGAACCTGTATTATTACTATTTATAATCCTGCACACGTGGACACAAAGAAGCTGTCGGCTTCCCAGAGCCAGCCCTCTTGAGAGGATAAGCACCCCACACTCGAAGGGTAAACACTGGCTCTTGAGCCCCACAAACCAGGCTGCCCTCAGCAGACTGGCACTGAATTAGTCACTAATCGGATTAGGATAAATTGCTTTAAACTGACATTCAGTAGGGAAA
>NW_008824010.1:991596-993149 GCF_000699105.1 Pygoscelis adeliae
CTTTGAACAAACCTGACCACTGGAGCTTCACACCCAAAGCATGGAGTATTTGCCTTATTCCAGCCAGCAGTTTTATTACTTAATCATGGATTAAACAACTGTATTTGGGGGCTGAGGAAGGGGAGGGATTGGGGTTAACCAGGCAGAGCAAGGGATGCTGCTCTCTGTCACAGGCAAAACACAGTGTGGCTGGGGAAAATGCCCACAGTATTGAGGTGGCAGAAGGTGGAGGGGTCTGAGGACAGCCAGGCTGAGCAGCAGTGAGGATGCCCTCAGCCCTGAAGCGCCTGTGTTGGAGTGGGCAGAGGAAGGCAGGGTCAGTGGCACACATGGTGGGACCTTGTAGATGTTCAGCAACACCCAGCAGGGAGAGCAGATATCAGACCCTGCAAACCCAAGCAGAGATGCCCGAAGGACTGCACATCTTGCTGCCAGGCTGTCTGAACAGCTGCCTCAGCCCCCTTAAAGTTTGCTTCACACACACACACATATTATTTGAGAGCAAACTAGTAAAGCCTAGTTTCCTACAGATCTGTTTTCCCCTGTATATTATCTGATGCTTATTAAAGCCTGAACACACACCGCATTTCCTCCCCACAGCCGCATCTTTCCACTACCCCATCACCTGCTTTGGTCAAAGAGCCATAAGCCCAACAGATCTGGGACCTCGCTCCCTCCACCATATCTTGTCGCAACTGCCCTGTGGTTCAAAGGCTATTTTAGAGGGCTGCAAATAGACAGCAGCAGCCTTGCAAACACACAACTACATAACCTTTGTTTCCTCAGGTGACGAAACAAAAAGAACAGCAAAAAGATGAAAGCAGAGAGCGCAGCTGCTTTGTTCCCAGTTACAGTCAAACCCAGCATCAGTCCAGCAACAATCCTGGAGAATTAAAGCCTCAATGCTGCAAAAATGTAGTTGGGTATTGTAACTCCACAGGTACATCCATCTCAAACTCAAAGACCAGAGCAGAGAGGCTGCCATGGGACAGATACCTGTCGCTCCCCCAAACCACCCAAATAGTTAAACAAGCAAGTGACAAGCAAAACCAACACATCCTTTTTAATTATAAATGCCGATCCTGCAGAGACTGTACCCTTCACAAAATACAGAGGCGCAATCCTGAAGCCGTTCAGTCATTGGTAATCAGGCAAAACATTTAGTGGGAATCACTGGGATTTTTGCTTGAGTAACACCTACAGGATTGGGCTCCAGCTGTTTTGACTTCCCTGGCAGACTGATGTCACTGGCACACTAAAACAAGGGCTTGAGTTGCTTTCCTCACCACGACGTCCCTTCGCAGAATTAGAAGGTTTATTTGTTCTAAGATAAAGTATGGTGACACATTAAAGATGCCCCCATTTTCCCTCTTAGATCAGCTTGACATCTGGTTCAAAAATGTTATGAAACACTCTCTGAACCTGCTGTGGAATTGGATATTATGATATTTCACCAAGACGTGGTTCAAGTGAACTTTCACCTCCAAGTGAAAGTTTGAGTGTTGAAAGTGAAAACAGACCATTCAGAGCCTTTCACTGGGACAGACCTTTCA
>NW_008824010.1:993161-1002886 GCF_000699105.1 Pygoscelis adeliae
ATAATTGCAGATGGTATTGTTGTGGGGGAAATATCACCTGCCATGAAATCTCACCCTGAGCGAACATTCAGTTGTTATAAGATCATATCGTTGTGCTGCTTTGTGGTAACACATTCAGGCTGCAGACTTGAGCAAGGTCATTCCACAGGAAATCTGCACACAACAACAGGGTTTTGTTCATTGTGGTTAATGATACTAGAACGGGGCATGGAAAAAAAGAAAGCCTATCAAAATATTTTTACTACAGATAAAACAGCCTTCGATGAAAGGGACTGATTTTTTCATATCCATTTACATGAAGAAATTTCAGGTTTCCAATGGAGAAACAAAAGCAGCAAAAATGTGATGTTCAGTGAAAATGAGAGAGGGAGCTTTTTAACAAACAACTGAAAAACTTGGTATATAATTAATCAAAAAAGGAGAATGCTTGTCATCTTTGTTGAATTTTCTCACACATAACAGCCCAGCAATTTCTATGTTCCTTGCAAAAATAGGTCGCTCAAAGCCCCTGGGTAATGCAAGATTTCCACCTCTTCTTTTGTGGAAAGGAATCCAGAAAATATGTTTTATCCACGTAGATGTGTTGTAACAGAAGAATGATGCTTATGAAAACCACACAGGTCTGAGCTCTGCAACCTGCTGCCTTTGCAGACTTTATAGCACTGAGAAGAAATCTTCACGTAACTACAAGCCAAACCCTCTTTCCCCTCAGTTAAGGAAGCAACTTGACATGGGAAAATCAATATGGGGGAAATTAGAACCAGGCCATCCCCTAAGCCTTGCTTCTGCTACAATGTACATTTACAAGTGCTATTTTCATAACCCAAAAAGATTGAAGCCACCTGTGTTCCAGGTGCTGGAGGTAGAAACCCTGAGACACAGTCACTTGTGAAAGATATGACAGTGGCATCCCCTGCCGGAGCTCACCACCCTGGGACGTGGCACACACTGCGGGGGCTGAGCAGCCTCTCCTCCTGAGACATGCCCATGGCTGGAAGAGCAGATAAGCCAGTGGTTATCCCAGCTGCATTGTCAGCAGGGACCCAGACGCATGCATGGAGAGCAAGAGGATGCTGAGGATATTTTGGTGGCCTGGAGAAAGAGCAGAGAAAACTTGTAGTCCACAGTGAGTGCGAAATAGAGGGTACCATGATGCTCGTCCATGATCAAAGCCACTGCACACGAACTCCACTTTGGACTGAGACAAGCACAATAGAAGCAAAGAGTCTGTTCAAGTCCTTGCTTCCATAACCACTAAATCTTCCTTCAAATTTCTTTTTTTTTATTAGAAAACACTTTTTGAACAGCCTAACTAGTAATACCCCCCAAAAAAAATTCTTAAAAATGTTTTACAACCTGTTAACAGCTAAAGAAACAGCCCAAAACAATGTCTCCACAAATGCAGACAACTGTGCTTTTAATTAAGATTCACAACTTTTTTTATTGAAGGCAGTGAACTATAATGAGTTCATTCATTCACAAGAGTCTGCTCAACCTGTGCTGCCTCCATCATCTAACCTCCCCGGGATAATAACAACACCATTCACACCTCACCGCCTTCCGCCACACAGCATCATGCAGCCCCGCAGCAAGAACGGGTGAAGCCCTGGTTGGCCTCGTACGAGCCAGCGGTGGAGCTAAGTGACACTGGGAAACATTTTTGTGACTTCAGCATTGTCCCTAAGTTTGAGTCTCTGGGAAACCTTGCTCTGCATGGAAGTGTGAGAAATACCAAACTGTCCCCAAAGGAGTTGTAACATGGGATAACAAATCCTCCAACAGTCCCCATCTGCATCTTTCGAATGAGCAGGCACCCTGGGCACATCCCTCAGGGAGAGCAGCACACATGAAAACAATGAGAAAGGTGAAAAAGTGTCCCTCCCTCTCACTCACCCTCACCAGGGAGCCATTAAATGCCTCTTGCTATTGCTTTTTTAATTTGTGGGTGAGTTTAATGGCCACAGGAGAAGATGGCTGGACAAAGGCACCTCCCCGACATTGCATCAGTCCTCGCTCCAGTGTCTCAGCTCATCCACACCAACACCCTGCCCCTCCGAAGACTCCCGGGGTCCTCACGTGGCTCTGGGAGATAAAACACCTTCAGATGAGCCCAGAAGCAGAGACAAACAATTGCTGACGTGGTACAGATGCTAAACAAGAAGATGGAGAACAAAAGTGTTAACATGCGGCTTACACATGAATCTCCTAAACTGAGGATGGTCTCAGGTCCTCTGAACACTGTCTGCAAATTCAACCTATCAGTTACTGAGACCAGAGGCTCCTCAGCCCCTCTGAGCCCTTTCCAGGACTAAACCAACATGATTAAATTGATGCACATTGACCTCTGCAGTCACATGTCACTGGCTTTACAGGCATGGGTATCTCTTTCTTGATGTAGCGTGCTTGCAGCCATATGGCCTAATGATACAAGGCCAGCAATAGCTCTGCAGGAGGGTTTGCAGGCATGAAAGCTTGTCTGTGTTTTCCAGTTATGTCAGGTGGACAAATAAAGCACTACCTGTGCCTCCAGCCTGAGCTTGGCCTGACCAGTAAGTCAGGAGTCTTCTTCCTGCCTACCTTCTTTATCTTTGTACATGGTTGTTCATACAGAAGGAAAGAGTTTCAAATAAAAAAAAAAAAAGATACGAGACTCTTCTACATACACATACTCTTTGGGTTTTTGGCTGAAGTGTCCTGACAAGCCTTGAAAAACTAGCATTTACAGGAGCACATTTCACAGACGCATCCTGATTAAGACTGAAAGCTTCTAGAGTGTAAACACACGAGCAACAGAGCCTGAATTAAAGCTTCCTAGGTAAGGCTGTAATGGACCCAAAAATTCCCCTGAGCTCAGGTGGGTATCTGCAATACCAAACAGGTTAGAGCTGCATTTCCATATCAGAGCAACAGTCGATCTGGTGGTAACCTACTGCTCCATCTTCAGTATTCACCAAGGTCAAATATTTGAAGGAAGCTAAAAAGGTTCCTGAAATGCCACCTACGCACCAGCAATCTGTAAATCTCTCAATTTCTAACCAGAGCAAAAAGACAACTGCCAGCCACAAGAGATACACAAAACATGGGCAAATCCTGCGGGAAAGAGCTGCTTGTAGGATGTGGGAACCTGTGTCATCACAGCAAAGTTAGCGACCTGTCTTTCTCAGAAAAGCCAGCACCATGGCATCAGGATTATATTGCACTTTATCAGAACTAAACCACTTGGACAGAGAGGAGAAGGAAAAAAGACTCAGTGCCTCAGCCTCCTGCAGGTGTGATTTGTGCCTAGGACGCCAAGCAAGAGGCACACGGGTTTGCTGTGTTATGTAGCCAAGGCAAACAAGACACAGCAAGGTCTAATTCTGGCCCCCACAGGATCCGTAAACCTGCCTCTGGGAGCTGTGGGGGGCACGTTAGTCCTAATTGTGTCTTGTTTAACTTGGCTCTTCAAACAGCAAAGCTTTTGCTGTCTTGGCTAGAGTCACCAATCTCACACCTTGGTGGGACTTACCTCTTTTCTTGGATTGGCAAGTAAAAAAAAAAAAATCCCTAATGTCGATACGTTAAATGTTTTTGATCAAAACCCACTTATTTTTACAAGAAATAGGATGACGTGCTGAGAACCTCCGCCCAATGCATCAGGGAGAAGCATACTCTACTCACAGAGGGCGAGATCCTCCCTTTTATACTCCTTTAAAGTTTCACTGACTACCATCACCTTTCTCTGGATTTTCCCCTCCTAATTAGCAGCAGAAAGGAAACTTAGACCCAAGCAGAGGTGATGTACACTACTCTGCAAACACAGGTATAAATCCCAATAGCCTTATTCCTCACTACAGCCACTGATACACAAAGTGAGCCGAGGCGAGCCTTTCTGAGGAAGAAGCACCCAACACCCACATTGGGCTACTCCAGTGATTTCTTTGACCTGCAAGAAGTGAACAACTGGTATTTTTCATGCAGGTATAACCTTGCACCAAACACACTCTGAAATGGTAGGATCAGAGCCCACTCCGTGCATGGTCCCATGCACAGAGGACCCAGGAGGATAAGCCCCACAGAAGAACTCCTTTGCTTGCCACCAACCATGTCAACAAGCCCAGGGATGCTGAAGTCTCAAGACCAGACAGCCTCCACAGCAGCCTGGAAGCTCTGTGAAAGTACATGAAGCTCCTGGCACTGGGTATCTTCCAGATTAGCCTTTCCCTCTGGTTTCCATCCACTTTCTTATTTTGGCCCACTGGGAAACACAACTGCATTTGCTCATGCAGAACTGGTCCAAGCTTGAGAAACAGAGGATGAGGTGTGATATTGTCAAGCTTCCAGAAATCTTGAGGGATTTGTTAGTTTGGTACAGAGATGAAGAAAACCGAGGTAGAAAAGACAAACCAGGAGTTCAGTCCTTCCTCCCACAAGCTTAATGTCAAAACCACGATGTTCAAAGAGAAGTTCGCTTCACGGCAACCTCTGGGCTGGGGCAGGATGGCTCTTGCTGGCCCACCTCCAGCTCTGCTCACTCTAGAAATTACTCAGGTGTCACTGCCCTGCCCTGATGGGCTGGCTGCAATGCTCACAAGCAGGCAGGGGCTAGGGATCTCATTCAGCATGGCACCTCATCTACATTTTAGTCTATTACTGACAAGGTTAAAGCTGATTTGGTGGCCTTGAGGTATACTGCTCCCATTCTTCCAGCCCCTTAATGTCTGTGTAACCCTATTCCCCCCCCTTCACCTGCAGGTTACCCAACCATATCACATCCCTCCTGCCCAGAGGAGCTCCTTCACCCATCCCTCTCCTCTTTCTGCAGGAGCCAACCCCCCCAGCCTTCCACAATTTACCTTTGCAGTTGTACCTAACACCTGCCTGTTTTAGAAGACAGGCACTGGGGATAAACACTCCCTTTCATTGCTATAACGAAAGAAACAGTCACCTGCTTGGTTTGTGGTGTGCTGCATGCAGAGGCAGTTCAAAAATGCACTGATTTTCTCTAAAATAAGGAATAAGAAATAACAAAGAACACACCACAAAAACCACCAGCTGCTTAGTGCATTGCAGGTTCCTATCTGATCTGCTCAAAACTTTCTCAGCCCTGCCAACTCTCAAGCATCTTCCTCTGGTGTGTATGTCTTGGATTATCATTTCACAAGGGAGTTCACCACTTTTTTCTAGTTTCCACCTCCTTTTCTTATTTCTGTTCTGTATTTCCAGCACCTTTTGATCAGTTAATACACTGAACACAAGAAATGGCAACTGGATAAATCAGCAGCGCAACTTGTCCAGTTACCCCCCCATTATAACCACGTCCAGATGCTTCGCTGGAAGTTACAAGACAGTCCATTGGGGATAGTTATCAAATTTAAAACACATCCATTCCACTCCCTCTGTTATCAAGTTGTAATGTTTCCCCTTTTAGCATCAAATACATATGTAATTTGCAATACACATAGCCCTCATCCCAAAATAGCAGGGAAGATGCAGAGTTGGACATTTACAGTATCTACAGACTAGATCAGACATGACACAAAGCTAGGGCCAAAACACAAGAAAACCTGTGGTATGAGAGAATGCAAGACCTTGTCTACATAAAATAACCCTGTTCCTAATCTTTTCTAGCATCCAGATTTCTCTGGACCTGCTCCACTGGCGTTTTTTTCTTTTTTGAAGGTTTGCAAGCAGAATTTCACATGGGATTCCCAGATTGCATGGCCATCGCGTACCATGACATTAGTGCTTCCTCATCACTGCTGGTGACAGCCTGCATACTGCATTTCTGATTATGTCAGTGTCTTGAAGGCATCTGTGACTGATTTACACAGACAGTTCCTTCGCTTCTGTCGTTGACAGCCAATGAGCCTCCAATTCACAGCAAAAAATCCTGATCTTAATCCATAAATTCATCACCTTGGACTTAAATGTCAAACCACTTCTATTGCTCCACTTCTCCAATCCTCCTCCTCTGTTGATGCCTCCCAACAGTGCATCATCAGCATGCTGCTTCTCTCTGCAACAACTTCACTAATGGAAATATTTAATAAAATCAGCCATAAAACCCACTTCACAAGACTCCACCTCACAACATCTTTTGTCCTGACAGCTCTCCTATCAACAAAGTCTGTCACATGTCCTTTAAGCAGTTCCCTTTAGACCAACTTTAAAATCTTGCCTTAATCCCTATTTTCTATGGCTAAACTAATAATTTCCCATGTGGCACAATAACAAATACTTGGACAACCATGATTCTAAGATACCTGCCTTTTTCTAGATAGAGGAAAGATAGTGTAGCTTACAGAGGTGTCATATTTAACCAATCCAATGCACCTAAACTGAAGTTGCATCCCATCCCACCTTCCCCGCCCCTATGTCTTTAACAATCTTTTCTCCAAGATTCATTGCAAAGCTTTTCCTGCTATTCAGGTCAAACCCAAAGGTCTATAGTTACCCATTACCACTAAGTCTTTTGTCACAGTCACTATAAAAACACAATTAAAGCTGGATTATGGTATGTTTATGCGGAACAGTGTCTTAATCCACAAATGGTCCTGTGGAAGCCACATTTGGAGTCAGATCCTAGCTGGTGCAAATAATAAAACTGGAATCGAGCCCAGAGGAGATTAATACAACAGTACCTCACTAATTCACACCAAAGGCAAGGAAACCACATTGAATGTTTCAGACTAAAAGGAGTAAAAGAAGTACAAATAAATGCATCGCAAAATACTCTCCTTCTCAATTTCAAGTAGCTATCTCTGAGCAAACATCATGGTGCACTGAAATGAGAGGAGCATGCTATATATAGCTAATGAAATCTTGCTAACATTAGACATGGCTACAGCATCTGTTACTAAATCTTTGCCGAGTGTAGATAGACCACCAGGTTTATAGAGAGCTTATAAGAAAAGCAATTTATTGAAGTGAAACTTTGTCAGCTTCTATTGTACATAAAAACAACATTAAGTTGAGGCTTAATATTTTCTGCTGTGTCATCTCAGCAGGCAACTATCATCAGTGCCTGAGGCCAGATCCTCAGGTGATGTAAAATACTAGAGCACCAGTGATTTCACTGACTGTCCTTATTACTCTTCAGAAAATTTTCAATCAACACAAAGGAAATTATGCCCGAGGCACAGCTGCAAGGCTCAGACCTGCTCTCATGAACTGGATCTGCATCCATGGGATGGCCTGTTCGAGGATATTTTCACCTTAAAAACACTTCAGCATCTTCCGTGCGCTGAGCATCAACCCAGACCTAGTTTGCAGGAGCATCTTGCCGCACATGCCCCATACACTCACTGCCCATGACCTAAAGCAAAGCTTTGCAGGTGCAGCAGAAAATACCCTGCAGCAGGGCTGTAACTCTCTCCCACAAAATGTGGCAGCTTTCCTTGAGCTGTAGGTCCTCCAGGCCCAGTACACAGGGAAAACAGAGAAAGGCTGATTCTGTCTCCCCACGACCAGCAGGCAGCTTCTGATCCAGTGTTATTGTCACTTTGCTCTCCACACTCTGCTGAGGACCTCACTCAACTATTAACCTTGGCCTCTGTTCAAGACTAAACCCCTGCCCACCCGAGGCAGGCTCAGCCATTCACCTTGTTTGGGTGTGTTTCCCATGGGAGTTTACCGCTCCAGCAGGCAAGGAGGGGAGGAAGATGTTTTGCCCCGAGGAGGACCTTTGCCAGCTCTGCACCCTGCAGCAACAGCCAGTCCCTGCACACAACAGGCTCTGCCCTGCTCCAACATCCAAGCACCCGGACACCTTCGCTGCATGCCTGCACACCCTCCAAATCTGTAAACCCATCTCATGACATTAGGAGAGGATGAAGGAAGAGGAAAGTGAAGTGAGAGAAAACAGAGGTCCCCGGGGATGGATGCTCTCTTGTCTCTCTAACAAGTAGCACGTACCTTTGAACAATGTATTATCTGAAAAGGGATCCAATTACTGTACATCACCCTCTTTTCCTTTCTCCATGAGGCAGGGCAGAATAGTGGTGTGAGGCGGGGATGGAGATCACTGGCACAGCTCTCTGGAAGAATTAGCATTTGGCCTGCAATCCCCAGAGGTCACAGGGCCAGCGGGAGGGAGCCTGCCTTGACATGATTAAGTTGCTGGCTCTGGGCTGAGCACATTCAAGCAGCCTCCCTGCCGGGTGGGAACATTTGACACCCTCCTGCTGCTTAAACCCACCGCTGACCAAAACGAGCCATCAGCACTGCAAAGCGGGAGGAGAGCAGCCTCCTGCTCACGTGGCAGAAATAAGATCTTTAGTGGCAGCACTGCAGGGGGAAGAGACTGCCGGGACAGAGCTGACTTGCTGGTACTGCACATGGGACTTTGGGACCTCTCCACCCTGCAGCTCTTGGGCAGTCCAGCTGGGCTAACTCCGGTTGCAGGAGTCACACAGCAGTGCCGGTTAGGCAGCCCTGATGGGAGATCACATTGCACAATACAGCATTACTTCCAGCAGCCTCAGCAGCATCTGTGCACATCCCCAGCCTGCTCCAGTGGATGCCCTGCTCACCCCAGGTCTCCAATACAGCCTCACACTCCCCCATGCAGGAACAGCATTAACACCTATGATGTTCAGCATCAGCTGCAGTGTTCAGGGATCCTCAACCCCGGCTCAGCTTCCCAGTCCTCGAAGGCCCCCAGCAACTATATTTCTGCCATGATAAAGCCCTCAGACAAAGTGTACGTACATCAAGCAAAAGTGCCCAGGTCTGGAAGCCAAGCACAGGTCAGGCCAAAACCTGCCTACAAAGAATTTTCACATAACAAATCTCCCCCAGAGAAAATCCTAAAGCCAGTGATCTACCCTGTAGCTGTAGGGTTTCAATACCCATGGGAGTAAGGCAGCTACAGCCCTACTTTGAGTCCCTCACTACTGATGCAAACCCACACAAGAGGTCAACCCAGGAGAGCAGCCAAGATGCAGGGAGGAGCCCTCCCCAGCACTGCAGCAACAGGACAGACAATACATCATCCCAAGAAATTATGCTCTGAGTTTAGATCCTTTCAGGGACAGAGAGGGAGGCTGTAATATGACATGGAGCAGAGCTGGAGACCTGGGGACTTAGCACCTCGGACTATAGCAGCACAAAGCAGCACAAGTGACTTCCCAGAAGGAATCAGCCAGTCCCTCCTACCACAAAAGGACTATCTTGGAGAGCATTAGCTCAAACTGAGCACAGCATTCATTTCTGAGGCCGATTCTTGCCTTGCGAAGTCCTGTACAAGAAGCACAAGAAATCCAAGGCCACAGGTAGGTTGTTGCATCCACTCAAGCACAAAGCCAGCAGTGGTATTCACTTAATGCAGGAGGCCCGCAGCAAAATATCTAGTCCCTGACAATACTTTCTAGGTACCTAACTATCTTTCGTCACCATGGTGTTGAGCAGTAACAGTCAGTAACTTCCTGGCATCCTGGAGAATATCCATCTGCACTTTGCTTTCTAGCGACTTATAAAATTTCTGCCTCGCAGGACCCCGTCCATTTCTTGTGCTGGTTCTCCCTTCAATTTCACGCTTAATTAAGTCCCTGGATCAAGTCTCAGAATAGATTGCTCACTAGACCAGCAGCCAGAATTGATGTCATATCTAAATGATGGGGCCTGAGGAAAAAAAAAAGAGCAGGAGCGATAACAAGAGAAAGGGAGGGAGAAGAGGGAAAGCTGCTTTTATTTCAGGGTTAAAAGCTTAATCTTCTATTAAAACAGTATCACATGAGAGGGAA
>NW_008824010.1:1002905-1023945 GCF_000699105.1 Pygoscelis adeliae
TCTTATCCATGTGATACTCCTGACCCAGGCTTGGTTTAGAAGCTGTAATATCATTCCAAGAGAAAATTATGTCAGCAAGTAACTTTTCTTCAGAGGCAATTAAAAAGAAACAGGATTCAGAAGGAAGACAGCACGGGATGGAAAAAGGGGGCTGAACAGTCCTCATTTGTGGAGGAGACATGCTGAGCCTCTGATGAGGAACAGTGTCTAACCAGACATCAGTAACGGGAGAGCCTACAAGGGCTCAGTGTGATGAAGTGCTCAAAAGCTTGGGTGTTTCCTCTGAACTTTCTCCAAACTCCTTGATTTAGGCTGAACAGGGCTGCAAACCTCATGAGCTAAACCCTTCTCAGGAGATTTCTGGAAGTTCCTGTTCTTCTTGGAAGTATCACAAGAGGTCTTAGTTTTATTGCTGCTATTTGACATTTCAATTTCCAGTATGGTCAAACCCAGGAAGGCCAAAGGCAATGAAAGAGCAGAGCGAACAACAGTTTTTGAGCATTGTAAAAGGCCAAATTCAGGTTCACACTAATTGTGTTTCAGGTCAGTCTTATTCTGGGCTCATACAAGCAGGACTTCATAGTAAGAAAAAAGTCCTCTCTTAAGAGCAATTCAGCCAAATAATAACACATCTTCCAACATATCTCAAAGAGCATGGCAGCTTGTTGATGGATAAGGAAACAAGAGAGGACTGTACGAGTTTCCAAAGTCCTTTGTTGATTGTGTATACAAACTTGTATGTATGCACCATCTGTCTGGGATAATTGAATATAAATGATGGCCTGATGTTAAAGTTAACTGGAACAAAGTACTACAATAGCTGGCTGAAGAAGTTCCTCCACTAACAACTCACAACCCCCTCTCTGCATTTCATTTATTTACTCAGCTCCCCCCTAACATGCTAGACAACATAGATGGGATAACACATGCTAGGTGCTGCAAACACTGATCACCATCATTACACATCACCTGCTTTTTCATCCTTTGTGACTTTGTTTTCTTCATCTACTGAACTGTCACAACAGTGACTTCAGAGTCCTTTGGCATAAAAGGCTTGCTGGTTTGACACATGGCCAGAGCACATTCCTGGCCTCAAAGTAAGGCTACAGACTCTGGTACTAGCCACCTGTCCAGAAAAGTGAAAAAGTCTTATTCATTAAAAGTAATGAGGTGGATTTAAGCTAGCCACCTGCCCTACAGCTATAAAGGGGCTTTCAGTTTGGTATTTCTGAATTAACAAGCAGAGGAAAAGGACAGATTAGAAACCATTAGTGATAAATGTGGCCCTTCAAACAGGTTTTGCTATCAAGCCTCTGCAGTGGCATCTTTTTTATCTGGTCTTATAGTTATCTGTGCATCCTTAGCCACACAGAGAGGTGGTATCTCGACATATATGAAGGGTTAAGCCATGACCACCTCAATGTGGCCACCATGAGGCACACCTTTCATCCCATAACTCCCTGGTACCCAGAAATCTAACACTGCCAGAGCACAGCAGATTTCCAATACAAGAATGCTCTAAAGTGTTGACAGCAAAGCACTTATCCAAACCCAAAAATTCACAGTACCTGGGAAGACATGAAAACTCACTCATAATTACTTCAGGAATTAAAGGTTCATTTTCCTGGTTTTGAAGCAAATACAGTGACAAAGAACATTTAACACCTAAAGCACACTTATCAGAATCCACTGGTTCAATGCAAATTCTGTTGATTCCAGGGAACCTTATTCCGCTCTTCACTAAATCAAGGTGACAGATGCAATGGACTGAGGTGGCCAGAATGGCATGGGTGGTCAGGGTGACCCATGGACAGGCTCCTTGCTCTCTTCTTTGTCCAGCTGTCTCCATTCAAGCAGTTCCTACTTCCCATGGACGGGCACGGTCAGAGATGTGCAGGCCACATACAGATGATTGTGAGAAAGCAAGCTGTTTGTTTTCACATGTACTGAGACCAGCTGCCCAAAGCAAGTCCAGATCCCAGACATCAGCTGGTGCAACGGCCATGCTTCATCATCCATATCCTCTGCCACAGCCCAGGCTCCTGCAGAAGCTATACACTGGAGCCATTTTATCATATGTTGCAAAAGCCTTGGACAGCTAGGTATTTGTCTTTCTTGAGAACAGGGAAACCTAGAAATACACCAAACAAAAAACCCCACAAATCTGTCCCCAAACTGAGGAAGATTAATATTCCTTGCAGTTCCCATATGAAGACAACTGCTAGAAGTCCCCAGCACATATTACACCCAGAGGTGATTCTAACACCAAGTAAACCCCATCACAGCTATTATCCAAGAGAAATGCTCTGATCCCAGCAACACGAGTTATTTACACAACAGCTGAAGAACACAACATGAACTGCACACAGTCCCTGTGTTAACACCACAGCATTTTGACTGGAAACTGTGGATAAACCCAGTGATAACTCACCACAAAGCCACTACAATTCTTTGCAAGAGGCCCGAGTATGGCCTCACATCACCACTCTGTCGGAGGCAAACAGGCATCAATTAGTGCCACACAGGCCAGATCCCCTGAAGCTACAGCAAGAATTTGATGCTGCATGAGATTTACCTACAATATGCTGTACTTTAACTGCACTCACATATACAGTGAGCTGTGTGCTTATTACTTTATTTGCTTGCCTGTTTCTAGGGGAAGGGGGAAGCTTCCCTGCAAGCCATCGCCTTTATCCTGACATTTGGCTTTTGTGAAAGCAATTTTGGATTGAGCCTCGAACAATGATTCTCGCCATTATGCTTGCTCTTTTGTCTCCTTGGACACATTGGCAAATTCGCTTCAAGCTAAGGCATGAATTTAGCAGGGTATGAAGGGAGCAGTTAGTGCAGCAAGACAGCTGGAGATGGAAAGCATGCAGTGTGTCGCAGTTTTTAATTGTTTCTGCTGTCAGAAAATAACCCAAGTACAATAGCTCATAATATTTCCTGCACAAAATCCTAATCATTGCCTGCATGGGATCCATCCACCGGCAAACTGACGACTTTCCCAAATTCTGTATTAGATTGAAAGTAAACATCCATAGGATTTTGTCTTGTCCCATCTGCCTGCATGGAAAGCTTTCACTCAGCCACTCTGTTCTTTGTTCCCATCAAGAATTCACACCTCATACCAATCTGCCTTCAGAAAAGAAACATTTCTAAGACCCTAAATAAGCTTGTTTTGTTTTTAGACTGTAACACTTTGCACCGCCATAGCAATTCTAACCAGAAGATAAGAGCACCTACTTCGCACTAACAGAGAGCTTCAAATTTTTGGTGTAAATTACTGCGAGGACACCGGCCTGCATCCTTGGGTACACACCTCTCTCTTCAGTATGAACCTAAGTTTAAGAACATGCAAATAAGACTTCCCACATTTTCTGAAAAACTTGGACCCAATGCAGACACCTAAATATTGTAGCAACAAGGTTGTCCCAGCTGTGGAAGAGATGGGCTTGAATCCCCTCTGGTGGAGAAATGGATAGAACAGACCTTCCTGAACTCTGCAGATGCTGGGTATGAAGGAAACATGCCTCAGCAGAGTCACAGAAAAGCAAGGGTGAATCTACGGGGAGGCTGAGAGCAAATCATGAGCACCTATTTTCAAAAGGCAGATCTGGGCTGGGAACCATACACAGGACCTACCTGACCACAGGGCCAGTCCCACCCAGGGGACCAGAAGCACTGACTCCATATACCTGATATCCACTTCTGGTTCCAGGCAGCACTCAGAAGAAGTGAAAAGTCCCAATATGCAGCCCTTTGGCTGCAAAGCCCACACCTAAGGCTCAGCATGGCTTACTGTCTTACACAGGCTCATTTCAATCTCAGGCTGTGCAGGAGGCTGTTGTGAAGCCAAGAGCAGAATCAAAACTACCAACATACAATGGTGCAAACCTGAACTAACACAAGCAAAACTGAGTCTGGAAGTGAGAGCTGAGCCGCAGGACCCCAGGGAGCTATTGCTGTTCAGCGTACTTGAACGGGAGCAGCACCACTATAGGCAGAAATCTCTGCTGAACTTAAACCCAAGCAGAAGATTACTGGGGTCACATTGGGTATATTATTCCAGTTGGTATTTTGAGAACTGAAAAATCTGAGAAGAGCAAAGTATACATACAAGAATCAATCGCAGCCACAAATCCAAGCATTTGAACTTATAACCAGCTTTTTTTGTGTTCATAAATCAAGCAGGGAGAAGTAAAATCTTTGAAGATTTTCACAGAAAATGTTATTATGGGTTCAAAAAAAAGACAGAGCAAATTTCATGGCTAGAATTGTACTTTTTGAACATATGCTGACGCAAAGGATTGGAGCAGTCTTTCAGTTTTCATGCTTTTACCCAGCCAGCCGCTTCACAGAACTGGTGCAGGGGAATATAGAAGGCGGCCTGTGAGCCCAGAGGAATGAAGAACCATGGAAGGGTTTGAAGAAGGACTCTCCTTAGCACAGACTGGGAAACAGCCATATCCTTCAGCTTCACAATTAAAAAAGTACAATCTCACAGTAAGACTAATGGACATTCACATCAGTGGTGTCCTCTCTCTCCAAACATTTGCTCCTGTTGCTATATGTGTTTGAATGCAATAAACCTGATCGTTACCCAAGTACTTGGCCACCACCTCTCAGGGAAGAGGGCAGTGCCACACACTCAGCAAGAGTCACAGGAGTGGGCAACCCAGGTCCAGAAAGCACTGGTGTCATTGGAGACTCCCTCCCCCAGCAGGCGACCACACAAGACTCAGCACCGCACATGGAAATGCCCATCCGTCATGATAACTATGACTCCGCAGTGTCAAATCCTCTACTTTCTGGGGAGGCTCCTCCTGTTCTCCACTGAGAGTCCCCTTCCCTGCTGATGGCAATAAAGCTAACAAGGAAATCTATTCATATTTCAAATTATATTCACTTTGGTCAAGTTTTCTCCCCAGCAAGAAAAGACAACATCCTGGGGTTTGTTCCACATCCTTGAGAGAAGTGATTCAGCTCCCTGTATTTTCATGCTAATAGATTTATTTTGCTTCAGAAATTTTAATCTATTTAAAGGGTCACTTTTATTTAAAAAAAAATTCCTCATGAAAGGTTTCAGAATGCCTTTGACACTGGATTACATCATGTTTCCTCTGACATCTGAGTCACAAAATGCTCAGAGCAGGATTTCCAAGGCTTCCCTTTATTTTCTGTTCCCATGAATTCCACTCCCACTGCGATCAATAGGATTATTGCCACAGGCTTCAACAGGAGAAGGGCTGGCAAATGCTGAACACATTTGAAGGCCCTAACCTCAAAGTCAATATTTTCCAGTCAAGAAAATAGCACTTTGGTTGTGAATATGTCAAACAAGAGGCCCATTATGAACATAGCAGGCTAGTAAATGATCCCAAAAGAAAAAAGAAAAGAAATAATACTATAATGTAACATGTTCCCTACAGCCTATGGCAGTCCATTGTGATGAATTTGAGCTGGTTTAAGGTGCCTGTTAAGTGAATCAAGAATTAAAGCAGTATTTCTGAATATCTATAGAAGAAGGATGAAAGGGATGCCATAAGGCTGTCGTAGTCTCCAGCAGACCCTTCTGGAGGACCAGGCCTTTCCTGAACCCCTGACCATCAACCCTTGCTTGAAAAAACACTCCAGTGTTCAAAGCCAACAAACTCCTTACACCAGTATTTCCCTTGATTTTCAGTGTTCAGCCCAATCTTTGAGCTAAAATCTCGGCACGATCCCTCTCACAGTAACCTCACTATTTTCTCCTTCAGTTTTGGCTACAACTAGGACATCTACTCTTTGAACAGTTTCAGAGTAGACGGGTCCGTCTAGAGCAGTACCTGCAGTTTCATGATTTCATCTAAAACAGCAAGGACATTCCTGATGCAATTTGGACGTTTCACGTGATTGTGTAAAACTTTTTGGTCAGCAGAAAACCAGCTAGGCCTGGAAGCATGCGGTGGCAGCAGGATCAGTGCTCCTGCAGCTTAAAGCTCAGTGCTGTATGCTGTTACTTAAATGGAAGATTCTTTCAGAGCAGTATTAAGGTTTAGGACTTATAACTGAAGAGCTCTAATCCTTCCAGTAGAGGCCAATGGTGCATGTAAGAGTATTAAACTTGGTATACATTAAATCCTAAACATTTCCAAGTTGCAAGCAGAAATAGATTACAATCAAAGCCTGCAATTCAAATATGCTTACTTGAATGAGCTCAAAATCCAGGGTCTGATTTCAGCAGAACTCTTCTCCATACATCATGAGCTCCAGATCTGGACTGAAGATATTAAATTGCAGTCTCAGTTCTTATCTTTAGCCCATCTGAAGATCAAAGAGAATTGGAAACAAAAGCATTCCAAGGCATTGAAGTGATACATTTGTAATGAGTTTCTCCTATTATTTCACACAGTTGGGATTTTTGGGGGGGAAGGAAGGAGGTTTTGGCAGCCAGTTAAGAAGCGAGGATGGAAACACATTTTAATACTAATTTCCTTCCCTCCTCTCCCACTTTCTGCTCAACAAAACCACTAAACAGATCCATGAAATTACAGGAGATACAAATCCTTTATCCACAGTTTGCAGTTGTTGATATGCAAGACCATTAATATGTAAATAAATTGGGTTGGGCATTTTTTTTCTTGTCAAAGCAGCATTACTCAGCAGCTAAACAGCAACAATGCAGCCTGTGTGATTGCCCAAACAAGTAGTTCCTGCAACCAGGGCATCTTGAAGCACCTCTTCACGTCTAACTCTGACGGGGAACAAGAGGGAAGGGGCTGCTCCTCAGCTGCAGGCGAGACAGTGACACGACTGAGAATGAAATTCAACTTCAAATCATCTGCCATTTTGAAAATGATGTCCCTTGATCATGAATTAGTGTCAAGGCAGATGATAAGGGATGAAGCAAGGAATGAATGAGCCAAAGACAGCAGAGAGGGAGAGAGAGAAGGAGAGAGAGAAACAAGGAGATTCTCCAGAGGCTTACTAGAATCATGCCAGTGAAGAGAATGTGCACACAAGCCATCTCCTTCTCAAATTCTGCGTTTTGCCAAAAAAATAAAAAGACACTGATCCCTAGAAATGTTCCTGTCTGCTGGCTCCTAGAGATAAGGAAGTGATATTTCACACTCTGACACTAATCATATTTGGGCATATTAAGTAAGGATGGTCCAGAGGCTTTCTTTGCAGCATACATATTCCAAGTTCAAAGCGAGAGCTCGTTACTGTGCCTAAAAAATCCTCTTAACTCAGAAACATGAGACAAAGAGAAGAGAAAAAAGAAAGGGAGGGAGGTGCTCTTTGTATTGTTCTCCCTACCCAGCCCCATCAGTGACGTCTGCTGCAATATTTTATGACGGGGAGATGCTCCCTTCTTTTCCCCCCGTCCATGAAAATGGAACAGGACACTTACTAATACAATATTCCACGACTGTGATTTACACGTCCCAGACTTCACTCCATCTAAAGATACAACAGCCATTACAGAGCCAGCTCCTGGGGTGAAATCAGTGGAATTATCCCCATCAGAGACCGGGCCTGTTTGCTCCTACAGCAGGAAATTGCTCACCTGGCTCTGCTGCTCCCCCCAAGCAGAGGTCACTGTCTGCCTCCCTGCCCTTGGCTCCTTATTCCAGTCTGCTGCCCAAGGCAAAAAAAAAACCCTTCACTAAAGCTTGAAACAGGTGGCGTCCTTTACAGGGACCTGGAGGCCAAAGCACAGCTAAAGGCAGACTGGGATGGAGAGCCAGAAGAAAACATGTCCCAGCGTGGACCAGCACTCTGGTCCCTCCCATAGCACAGCCCATCCCATGATTGACCAACCCTCAGCTTCTCGCGGAGGCTGCTTCACTCAGTTTCAGCTTTAGCTCACAGGCTATGAAGCCTACCAAAAAGGAAAACACCTTCAACAACTCCAGTTAGCAGAGGAAGGCTTTATCAAATGTAGCCCTCTCTAAAATACCAGTCCTTACTAAGCTCAGCCCATCAGTTTGTGCTGCATCTCAGTGACAGCCAAAGTGCTTGGCTCAACTAGATCCCATCTGCAGGGCTCAGCAATGGATGGCCAGGGCAGACCAAAAAGATAAAGTTATATTAAAAAAGTGAACAAGTTTAGACAAGAGCCAGGAAGGTCACTGTTGAATCTCAACATTATCCAGAATGAATGTTTCAACTCCCTCTTTGCCAAATTATATTTTTAGTTGGAGACTAACCTACTTTTAATGAAGAGGATGAAACAACCTCCATATGAACTTTGATTTGTTCCACCAATGACAATTCCCACATATTTAATTTTTTCTTCTGCCATGCAAGCAAAAATAAATCCCAGACTGCTGCTTACAGCATGAGGTGAAGCTACCGCAAGGAGAGGACTTGCCATAAGTCTTTCCCACACTTCCCAAGCTCTTCTGAACACCTCAGACTGAGCCCTGCAGAGTGATCCAATTGTGGAATAGCTCTGCTAAACTTAGAGTTGCTCAAAGAACCTATTCATTTCACTGAGATTAAACAGCTACAATTGACCATTTTAGGAGCAGCACAGTTGGTCTAGGATTCTCAAGCAGCAGATTATTAAAGAGAAGAAAACTGATTAGGATTGGAGCTGAGCTAAAAATCCCACTGGTCTCTGGGGAGCTATACAGGGAAATGACAAGAGGTGGAGGGATTTTTTTTTTTTATTACAATTGCTATCTTTGAAGCATTCACACACCACCACCCATCACAGTGTCTGGATAGAAGCATCAGAGTTTGCTTCCACATGCTAAACCTCAGGGGGATTTCATCTGAACCACCACCTAGGAGCTGGTTCTGCTCATTAGGGTAGACTTGTACCACAGCCGCTGCCCCGCTCCTAAATGAAAACTAGCTTGGATGTTAGTGGCTATACATCAGGATTTAACATACTCCCCGGTCAAGTCTAGGCTAATCCAGCAACACAACATCCTCCCTGGAGCCTACACTGCTCATTCCCATAAATCTGGGTGTGTAGTAAAGCACTCTGAAAGGTACAACCTAAATTTTTTTCCCAATGGGAAAACCCCCCCACTACCCTCGGCTTATTAAATTGTACAGTGCCACTCACACACTGATCACTCATTTGAAAAGTCAGCATTTCCCACATCAGCTCCCCCCACTCCAAAGATCTCAGGAAATGGAAATTTTCAGGTTAGGGATGACTTCAGTGTTGTGTTTTCACTTCACAGAAAAAGCCTTATGCATTACCACGCTAAAATAAAATCATCATCTAGATTCCTATCCCTCTGTAGAAGACGTGCCCTCAGCTGACTACTGACCTGTCCAAAAGCTATAGGATCAGAGTGTATTACTAGACCTCACGGGGGATTTTGAAAAATTTTGTGGGACTGCAGTTACAGAAGACAGCACCAATTTCACATGGCCACATACCAGAAGGCCGTAAGTGGCCCCTTGGTCTAATCCCACAGGGAAAAGACTACTCCTGTTTCCTTCTGTTTAAAAACCCTACAACCTGAAATTCACTTCCTAACAAGGTAAGCCTGGACACAGCCGTTCCCGTACCCTGAAGCTACATCCGCAGGTGGGACCTGGGCTATAGACCTGCTCCTTGTCTCTTCCCTGTTCATGCAGCAAACACTGCAACAAACCTGCTGTGCCCTACTGTGAGCACCTTCCGAGCTCCTTTACAATTCTGCTCATCAACTAGAAAATCAGTTTTACTGTAACCCAGCCTTACAGCTACACGGAATGCAAGGAATGAGATTAAAAGGGATTATGTGTTTCTTGCAAGCAATGAGGCTTGATAGCTCAGACAGGCATTGCCTTAACATGTCCTCCACTTTGTCTGAATAGTTATTACCCCCCCAGCTCTTTGAGTATGAAGGTTTGTAGGGATGAGCCATATGCCATGCAATTAGGTTTTCATTTCTGCTTATTGTTCACACAATTTGGAACAGTCTTTTGGATGTTTTCAGGTTGCTGACATTTTTCTGTCTCTTTAGGCAAGACTGCATGTTTAATAGTAAACATCCTGGAAGGGGAAGGAAAGCCTTAGATCCGAGTGGAATGGATGCTGAATCCAAACTTCCCTCCAATTTAAGCAGGAAAAATTTTCAGAATTAGGTTGTCCATTACTATAACACAGTTCCAGGCAAAGGCCATTCACAAGGTCCAGATGCCCTCAAAAATGGGACACAGGCTTTTGGTTCAGACTTTCTAGTTATTTCGGATTGAGTGTTCATCTGCATTGCAATAGGATCCATGTGGTTAATAAATATAACCAGTTCTACCAAATAAAATGCATTGTATTTTATGAGATGTCAGAAGAACGGGTCTTTTTCAGGGGGCTTTTCCAGTGACTCTTACTTGAGTAGAGACTTGAGGAATCCACAGCCAGCCATTCCCTGACACACCACCAAGGTATCTGCATGACTGACTGCCCCACATCAGTGAAAAATGCCTGGAAGCATATACAAATACTTGTATATTGAGTGGACCTGATCCCAGCACTGCTCCGCAACCAATCTTCATCTTATTCTAGAAGTTTAGCTGGAATGGATGCCTCTGCTCTCCAGCCTGGGGATGCAGCATTATCCCACCTTACTGCGGGAAAACACTTCTCATTTCGCACTTCTCATACCCTGGAGATACATGGCCACGATGTGTTCTGGGATCCAAAAATAGAAATGTTACTTTTAAAAGCAATATTTGCAGTGGCAGAACCAGAGAAACCAGAAGCCTTGGCCACTTCAAACACTGCAGAATATCTGTGCACTCACAAGCACCTCACATCCCACCTTCTCATGTTATCTCCACCACAACAAGGCATCAAATCCAGCCAAAGCTTCCTTTTCTTCCCTTCAGCAGAGGAATGCTGGAAAGGTACAATCCTCACGATGGATGGATTGACACAATCAGAAGTAATTTAATTCATGTTTAATCTGCAGCTAATGACTGCAGGTTCCCTCCAATTCTCAGTCCCCTTCCAATTTTTCACTAGTAAATTGCTACGGTTTGCAGTTGAAGCTCTTCACAGTAGATTAGTTAACATTATGTTTTTATTAAAGCTGAAGTTAATATCCTTATTCTCTGAAGGAGACCACTGGGGTTGTTGGAATTATTTTTTCCCCTTCAGTTTTTTTACTAAGAGCCTTCTCTGCTGAGTTAGAAACACAGAGCCTGCAGACCTCCAGCTGAAAGCTTAAGGGAGCCCCAAACAGTTACCTCTTAAATGATTATTTACATTGGAATATAAAAATCACTCCGCTGGATCAGACCAGGGGCCTGTCTACCCGGTATCCGGTCTCTGATGGTGGCCAGCTGCTCTAGAGCAGGGCTGGTCATAAGTTTTCTGTCAAAGCTTTACTGATAGATACATTTTTCTCATTACATAGCATTCTTCACAAAAAAGCAGCTTGCTGCCTACAGAAAATGTTGACTTTGCAATGAAGAAAACAGAGGTCTCTAACCTGAATGATTTTGTGTTTTGGACATAAAGCTTTCCATTTCCTGATCAAAAGATAATTGCTTTTCAGTGAAGAGTCAGAATTTTCTCAGAAAAAGATGTTATATGAAATTATGTTCATATTCATCAGTATTTTCCATTAAAATATTCCCAGTTTATAAAATATTCCAAAAATCTCTTTATAAAAATATATTCAGCTCTGATCTGAAGAAATCCTCAAGAACTGTCAGACAGAAAATTATGGTACAAGTTTCTCCATGGAAGTTCCTCCTAAACCCCACAAAGCCAATGGCTACAACGCAACGAAGAATGATGTTTTCTGTTTATTATTGGCCTTTTCTAAACTGACTCAAAGTCATTCAAAGATGTCACGGGACTCAGCAGAGTGCTGTTGGCCAAGCAACAGAAGGTGGGGATACGTGACAGAGACAGCTAAGGAAGGGGTTAACGTCTCTACCACAGGCCATCCCCTAAATAAGCAGTTTTGAACTAGCCTGTGAGTAACAAGGGCTCAGTTATGAGCTCTCACAGTCAGCTCCAGACACCCATTCAGGGCTAAAGCTTTGTTTCTTTCATGCCATTTTCAGAGCCTTCCCCCTGCTCCTTTCATGCTTTCCTTCCCCACCTCTGCTCATGGCAGGACGGATGCTTCCAAGTCCCCCATGTTACATCCTGCACTGTTCACCCCTGTGCCACAGACCAGTACTGCAAACCATCAAGAAGTGTAGCTCAAATCAACAAATGGCTGTTTTGAAGCCATTCTAGCTATGGAGGATTTCCGTCCCATGCCAAGAACTCCAAGAGCTTCCTGCCTTCCCTTCCCACTCTTCACACACAACTTTTGTGATGCAAGAATTAGAATCAAACTGCGCCAAATATCTGGTGTCCTTTCCACTGATGTAAATCACAAAAAACTCCTATAGCATCAGCCACACCACTCTGATGTGAACCCCAAACCAACATGTAGCAAGTCCAGTCAACCCATCCCTCATAGTGGCTCCTTCAGCTGCTGGAGCTCCTTTACCCTTGGTTAAATGTTACACAGATCGATGAATTGCCTCTGACAACTGGCTGCATGGATTTAACCCCCAGCCCATCCCTGGCAAACAGGAGGGGTCTCAGGACCATTTTTCTGTCCTGGGACACTGCACAGGCAAACATATTAAGGAACAGTTGGGGTCCATCTAGGAGAAGCAGCAATTGGCAACACAGCAAGGAAAAAAAAAAAGGATTCCCTCAGAGCAAAGAGAACAGAGCCATTATCATCTGGGGAGATTTAGGAAACAGCTCTAAATCCCACAGGGATCATATATTCAAGTTCATTTCTTCAATTAGGAGAGCTAGAAATTGCCTTTTAAAAAAAAAAAAACAAACTAAATGCTGAACTGTCAAATAAGCATGAGATGAGGCTTGAAGAAAAAGCCTAATTTCTCTGGGCTCTCTGTGAAAGGAAGGGAAGGGGCCACACTGCACCAGAACACTTGTGAGCATGCTTCCTGCAGAGACATGAGGCTAACCTAGGCTGTGCAGGGACCAGGGCTTGCCAAAAGGTGGTGGAAAATCTCTCACCAAGATGGACTTTGACAGAGAATATAGCTTTTTCAACCCTAAAGATCATTTTTACAGAACTTTTTTCAGTTTAATCAAAACAACTGGCAGGAATGGATCAGTTCTACAAATTCTTAAATGTTTGCGGGGTTTTTTTCCTCTGGTCCAATACTCAAACTCTGAGAGATGCTGAACCTGAAAAGTATTTGTTCACCAGCAAAAACTGCAAAAATTGCACAGAAAAGAGTACAGTGACAGGCTCAGATCCCAGATCCCCTCCCACCACCAGGACAGGAGGGCTCTGCCTTGCAGCCCAGGCTGGCTACAACTTCTAGACTTGCTCTCGCCACCCACAGCCACAAGCCCTGTGCTGCGCTTCACGCACCGTCCCATGGCCCAGCTGCAGAGCTGACTCGCAGTCCAAGCCCCAGGCTGCAAGAAGACCACTAGGAATCGGTGAGTTATGCCAGCAATACGTAGGTTTTCTGCCTCTGAGCCCACATAGGATGCGAATCACACCACTAGCCAAAGCCCCAGGATCTGCCTCTCTCCAACCTGACGCTCCTGTGCACTGTGTTTTTTAATTAACCTTGGAACAGCAAAGGGGGTTTTTGTTTGGTTTTTTTTTTTTTTCCTTTTTGCCAAACACAGCCATATTTTACAGGGATGGTGACAAGCTAATTAACTTAATTCTTATGACACCTCTCTGGGAGATGAGGCTAGGGTTGGCTAGCTCTGCAATGCAGTGTTGGGCTAATTAAAAAATAATTACTACTTCACCAAGGACAAGAACAAGAAGTTAATTAAAAGAATGAGGTGTAGTCTTAATGAAACTCATCAGATTGTATTCATTCAGATGTCCCACAGCCAAATTCCCCCCATTAGAATAGAAATCCACATTGCCTCCTTCACAAGTGTTTGCAAATGGGCTCCCCTCTCCCCCTCCTCCCTTTTGCCTTTCCCTGGCAGAAACGATATGAATTATTTCAGGAGTAAGAGAGTAAACTTGGGCTGAGATTTCACACTCCCTCAGGGGCTGAAGGATAAGATATGGATCTCCAAATGCTATCTGGGATTATTTGCAGTACCTCAAAAGCCATGTGCTGCATGGGGGCTATACCATTTGTTTTTACTGAAGTCCTGTGGATAATCTGGGAGCGCAGCGGCCCTCCGCTGCTGCAGCCCGGCAGAGCACACCTCCTTCCAGACAGCATCCTGAAACCCTGGGAGAATGATGCAGAACAGGAGATCTCCTTGGGGAAAATGAGTTTTTACCTGAGTAAAATGACCCATGGTCCAGATTCAGACCTCTTGCTACGTCACTGGACAAGCTGGTATAGTAACCAAGCAAGCAAGCATTAGCTAGGGATGAAATCCTGCTCATGAACAGTTTGGTGTTTCAGGTTGACTTAAGCCCTTCACAAGTTCAGGTCAAATGCCTCTAATGCTTCCATCAAGGGAAAAATGTGAATTACCATTTGAAATTTAATTTTACTTCTAAATGAGGGGCAGGTGCTCCAGAGTTGAACTATGCTAAATTTTCCAGAGGTAACTTCATTCTTTTAAATATATTTTTTAAACCAGAGTGTTTAGCCAGGAGTTAAATTAAAATGTGCTTGGCAAGAATATTTACTTTTTTGATAAGGATAAAAAAACCACTATAGGTCATACCAAAACAAAGAGAGTTTTCCCCATCACTAGGGGGATCACTAGTGCCATCACTTACACAAATAAATTTTGCAAATCACAAACCACATCCCCATTTACATACAAAGGGACTGTCCCTACATATGTGCCTCGTCTTAGACATACACCAGCTCATCTCCCTTCTGACATGCAAACTACAGAGATCCTCCCAGCACACACTCCCAGTCCAGTTGAAGCCAGTGAAAGGTCCAAGGGATGCTTAGATTTCTCAGCACTTGGTGCATCCCCTCAGGGGATGACTGGTCACTGCTGGGAAGCTGCGATGATGTGAGTGATCCCAAGCATTAGCTAGATGCAGTAGAGCAGGTCTGCTCAAGCCGTATTTCAAGAGTTTGCTGGGCTTGAGAAAATTCAAAGTTTGGAAATGATGGGGGCATGACAATAACTTTCCCTGGCCGATCCCCGGGACAGCACAAGTTTCCTCACACATGCCATTGCCATCTGAAAGAATATCCAGGGGGAAAAATATAAAAAGAAGCAGGGAAAAGCCAAAGTTTCCCGGCCCTGTTCATTACACACCAATTAACAGCAGTGGAACTGGCTGCACTCACAACCCTGAGCACAGGAGTCACCTGTGCAAGGCACAGCGCTTTCTCCAGCATGGATCCAGTAGTCCTCAGTAAAAGGGAGAACAAGACAAAGACACAACCAGACCAGCCACGCTACTTAATGAAGAGCTAGAAGGACCTTCAAACTATCCATTGACAAATGAGATGCGAGACTGAGCAGACCAGCACACAAGGTATTGACACGGGATGGGCCTGTTCAGGTGACAGCTCTCACTGCGAACTAGGGGAGAAACTTCATCTGCTGGTGGGATCTGTTACTTGAGCACATTTAAACTGCTGAAACTCCCAAAGGAAGAAACAACAGGGTGAAGGGGAAAGGTGGGGGGGAAGGGAGGGGTCCCTATGCTGACGGCATCATCTTCCTGCACACAAGACACCACGGCTGCAGCAGACACAAGCTGCCCTTCCTTATCCAGCCTATGCTCCTTTCCAATTTTCAGGGTCCAGCAAGCACACCAAATGCTCAGCCCTCAGCAGGGAGCAGGCGTAGCTCTGCCTGGAGCCCAGCAGGTATCTCCACCACTTTCAAACATCTGCAAGGCCCATACGAGGACCAGAGGGAAATCAGACGTAACTTCTCACTGAAGCCACTGAACAATAAGAGCTGAGCCATCTCACTAATTTACATCATTACAAAAGGGAATTTATTCAGATTCAACGGATACTATACCATCAGTGCTTGGTCTAGGCTTTCTGGACCTGCAGTGGAAGTATTCCTTGTGGCAATCCTGCTTCTTGTCTGTCCATAGCTTTCCCTGAAGAGTGAAATTTCATATTCAGGCCACTTGACTCTCACACAAACACTGTCTGCTTCTTACCACTTCTAAATTCCTCAACAAATCTCTTCTCTCCTATGTAACACCCTTTGCTCCCTAAAAAAAAGCACAACTACGAAAGCAGCAGTTTTACAGCTACACACATGCAGGTGCCTAGACATGCATCCACATGGTCTGATAGACATATATGCATGTAGTATGTGGACATGTGTTCAGATGCGTGCAGGTATGCGTGCACCTACACCAAGAGGTGGGTCTAAGTAACATCTTTATGCTTTCAGATATACCAGTCTGCTCCAAAGGAGGTCAGCTAAGCCCACCCTCTTCTTCAGGTCCCTCTCAGAGAAGGCTTTTTGCTAGAGGAAACACTAATCTCTAACACTGTTCATTTTGGGCACTTGCTGATCATTTATGTTTCTTTAAAAGGGCTTTCACTTCCGTAGCTCCAGAAACCAAGGAAGATGAAACAAGTTTCCCAAGGTCATTCAGCCAGTGTCCTCCAAACTTCACAGTTGCTGAAACCCAGTTTAGGATGCTATCAAAGAGCTCAGACCCACAGGGGTCCTAGACTTTTTGAAAGGTTCATCCACAGATCTTTCCTCATTTCAGGCTGTTTCAATCCAATAGATTTACTGGCTTCAGCAGATTTACCAGAGTTACATTAATACAAGCAGGAGCAAAATGATTTGCATCGCTCTGCCACAACAGGTTCACAGGAGGCTGAGTACCTGCGGTCTGAGCAGCATGGCCCAGTGGGTAGAGAATTAGGACATGGGAAGTCTCTTTCCCACCCTAAGGATTCACTCCCTGGTCTCATGATCCTCTGCAAGGTACCTCTCCATGCCCCTAGCTAGTGCCTGTGAAATAGAGCCTACAGCATTTGATTTTTGAGATTTCCAAGGAAAGGCTACCCTAAAGTATCGCTATCAGCACAAGCAAAACACCGCAGGATGTGCGGCTTTGCCCTTCTATTGTCTTCAGTGTGAAGTTAAGAACTGCTCAAGCCTACAAGTGCAACAGGTCGAAAAACAGAGCCCATCTGAAGTCATAGCTTCAGCTGAGGAACAGGAAGCTCAAGAGCACACCTCAATACAGTTCAAGAAATTAGTATTTTTTGCACTTCAAATGGGATGATGATGATGCAAGGAGAAGTCAGCCAAAGCACGCTGGAAAAGCCCAGTGGTGATAGTGTGAGGGGTGGAAAAAGGCTGCACAACTTTCAGTCTGCTTCAGCCCTGGGTGGGAAAATCCCAAATTAAACCAGAAACACAGTACCTGTAATCATCAGGGAAGAGGAAAAAATAGCCAGGAATGCAAGTAGAGGAAATTGATTCTTGCTGCATTCAAGTGCCTTCCTTCCTCCACTTCCCTGCTCAAATATGAATTTATTTTAATTTTTTTTAAGTTCAAGTTCACTGCAGCTTGTAAAATCTCTCAGCAGACCTGGCTCCCATGACCTGGTTTGTACTGTACCATTTGGATTGAGGACACCAGCAAGAAGAGTCTGTTCATAGAAGGCAAAGAAAGTATCAGTTTGATATCAAACCCTTCATCCTAAAAAGGAGCATCAAAGCAATTCAACATCAGAACACCAGAGCCTGAGTATCACGTGCTAGATGAAGATATTTCTATCCCATTTTAATCCATGACAGTACTAAGGGGAAAGCTGCTGTTGGTTTGGACAAGGTTTTTGTGTCTCTGCTCTTCCAGTGAGCAGAGAGCAGCAGTGGCTCTGCTCCCAGCAGAACAAGTCCTCTGCAGGTCCACTGCCCATCTGCTGCAGTTTGTCAGGTCCCAGATGGACCAGCTCTCCATTTTGTTCTTTCTGGCCATCAGTATTTATTTCTGGAAAGGGTGCAAGAAGGCCTGTACTACACTCCTTCCTAATCCCGATCAACCAGTGGTTGCTTCATGCTCTGAAGAACAAAGGTTTGTGCCATTTATAATTGCTCAAGTTGGGAATACTTTTATTATTCACCCAGCTGTGAATACTATTGAACCAGGACTCAATCTGCCCATTAGCTGTGCAATCACTTGGGTACCAGGTAGGGTCAAGGTAAGCAGAGCTTTAAGGGGTTAATCCCAATGCAATATCAAGGTAAATACAAGGGCTTCAAATGAGGGAGTCAACTGAAATTCTAATATAAGTAAAAATAATAATCCTCAAATAAACTGTTGCCAAAGAGGCTAAGCTTCTGCATCCAATTTGTATCACATTCAGACAAGTGATGTTACAAAGCTGTGTTCATATATTATACAATTACAGGAATGTGGCTTTCATTACAGGATTAAAGCACTCCTTGTTATGACACAGCCCATACTATCAACAGATGTTGGGCCAGCACGTACCGCAGTCCTCTGCGCTTTGGGTGCCAGGTTGCTTCTGCTAATAGAGGCCACGCAAGGTCAGCGGGAAGCGCCTGCAGGCCCCCCAGCGTGTTGGTGATTGGGCTTAGCTTACACGAGGAATGGGACTCCTGCAAGACCCTTCCTCCCCAACCCTTCCGAAACATCCTCCTCATCGGCAAGAGCAAAGCAAACATAAACCAGATGGTCAAGCGGGTATTCCCAGCAAGGAAGAGAACACATTCGCATAGGATGTGAATGAAAAGGAATCCATATCACATAGGCTAGGCAATCGTTCCCGTGTTTTCAGGAAATACCCTGTGCCTGCAGACACATCACTCCACTCCCAGTCACTGACCTAAGTCAGAGGTAACTATACTGAAACACACAGAAATTTGTGGTTTTGTTTACAGTTATCCAGTAGAATAAAAGATCACAATTGAAGCTTCAGTAGTAGAAACAGGACCAAGCTTTGGAGCCCTAGCTCAAATGTTGACTTTTCCTTCCAAGAAAACAGAGTTGGACCAAAAGCAGTTAAAAGTGAACTCCAAATTGCACTCAAAACTGTTTTCATGTCAATATGTTATAAGTTACACAATTTCACTTTTCCCCAGAAATTCTTATTTAGTATGTGTTAAAAATACCTCAAATACTAAGAGGATTAAAGCCTGATTTATAGGTTACATGACAGGTGAATAGTCATTTCAATATTGTTTGCATGGTTCAGATATAACTTATTTTTTTATTATAAATATGTATTACAAATGAAAATGTATTTGTAAGCAGTCGTTTCCATTCAAGTAAAAAGCCATTTTTCAACAGCCTGAGAGGTTGTTTGGTTTTCCCCCCCTCACACACTTCAAAACACTAGTTGGTTATTATAGATGAAGGCGAGGTTCAAAACTGAGCAGAGGCAGAGGTTGGGGTTATACAAACTTGGAGACAGCCTGTGCTTCCTGCGATATCAGAACAATGCCATGAAACTCCTGGAAAGTTCATGCAGTTGGAACCATTTGGCATCCTTCCACAGCAAGAAGCAGTAAAGGTCATGCTTGAATTTATACATATGCTAGATGGGGCCCCAACAGATGCCATGACCTGGAGCCATAGCCATGCGCTAACAGCCGTACCTCTGAATATCATATCCAATTGTACTCATAGCCCCCCTTTCCCCCACAGCACACTTCAGGCCTTCCAACCCTCTCTAGCTCTTCCCTACTTATAGTCCCTTTACATTTCCCTGGCCCATGCTGTTCCCCCACCAGCCCTTCAAATCCCCTCTCTACAGGGCTTTCTCCCTACTACTCTACACCCCAAAGGCATCCTTACAGGCTCCCGCCAAAAGCCAAGGCTTCTCTAAAGTGAAGACAAGTTTTTAAGTAATCAAAGGAGCCAATTTACAAGTCATCATATCCTTCAGTTGTCATTTATGCCCCTCCCCAGCTGCTCCAGCAAACAGCCCTTGTTGGTTGTGTTTTATTTTTGTGGTGCTCATTTAGCAGCCACATTCAGTATCTCTCCACAAAATTACACTCATTTAATTTCCCATGTGAATCTGTTGACTGTTTGCAGGAGTTCAAAACAGCAGCACTTCTATATAGTTCATGAGCACTTTATAACACATCTGTTGGGCACTGATGGGAAAGTTGCATCTGAACCACAGGCCCTTAAGTCTTCCAGAGAGTTCAGCTCATACAGAGAATTCACTTTTTGTTGAAATCTGCCCTAAGGAGATGGACTGGAGAAAAGGAACAGGATTCACCATTGCCAAAATGCCTGACGTGTTAACTGCCAGCCAAAGTTAATCCAGAATCAAACAGAGCTCATTATATTTCTAATAAAATCCCCTGATGGGTTCCCTCCATTTCAGCCACAAGACAGCCCCAGCTCCTCACCACAGCACTAGGCCCAGATCCAGCCCAGGTTTCCAACTCCCACTGAAATATTTGCATGATCCTGGGCTTTGTTATTTTAGCTTAAGCTGCACAGACTGTACAATCAGCCGTATAAGTCCCATTTTCAAATCCTATTCACCAGCACCTGAAACTGGCTTTTGATCAAAACACAGCCCAAGTCCAGGTCTCACTTTTATACTGCCTTTCCCAGCAGACAGCCAACACTCCCCTTTTCAAAAGCCATTTAATCCTTCTCCAATTCTAAGCTTAACCCAAGATTTCTTCACTTAAAAGAATTAAATAAGTATAAACTCATACTAACTGAACAAGGATGTGCCTAGCTCAAAATTGTGCAGGCACCCAGCCCTGAACATGAGCTTAGACAAGCCTGGCAACACTATCATGGAAATTCCTCTGTTAAGACATACTTGCAGGATATACACTGAAAGAAAAGGTATTTGATTCATTTGTTCAAACGGTTATTGTCTCCAGGCCAATAAGCAAGCAGCATTTTGTAAGGCTAGATTAGGTGGTAGTTTTATACTGTAGCTGAAAAGAATAAACTCAGTACTTTACTTCCACATGGCTGCTTTTAAAATATACATTTATTTTTTCAAAGAGGGATAAATATCTACAGACACCATATATTGTCTAGAGAGGGACAGAAATGAGTTAGCACACCACAATGTACGCTAAATGACAACTATGTCCCATGAAAGCACATGTGATCATGTAAGAGATCTGCACTAATATAGATACAGAAAAGAACTGAGGATG
>NW_008824010.1:1024013-1035150 GCF_000699105.1 Pygoscelis adeliae
AGGGGAAAGATCGTTTATAATAATTCATTTAGCATTCAATCCAACCACGGCATTTACAGACACACGCCATTTGACAAGCTGCCTGCCAGAGCTCTTAATCCAAGAGCTGACTGACCAGCAAATTCCTCCAGTTCTGATTGCCCAGCCAGACACCTGAAAGGGGCCCAGTGCTCAACGGGCGAGAGCTTGGAGCTTTGCAATAAACAGCCCCATCTAAAATGTGTTGAATGAGGCATCAAAGCTGAGGCACACAACATCACTAATTGCTTGTGAAAATCTAAGCTTCGGTGCCTGCAAACACTTAAGCACATGTATAATAGAGTCCTCCTGTTGACTCTGTGGTTGGCCTTGCTTGCATATGCTGGGAAGTTGCTGCAAATGTACATGCTTGGGATGAGGGAGTGCTATTAATAACAATAATATTGAGATCTTACATAGCCTGGGGCACATCAGAGCTAGATAATTATACAGGAAGGTGAGTCAGGAGAAAATAACAACCTCCCTCTTTCATAAAGAGCAAATTTCACCCTGACAAATACAGCTTAGTGAAAAAGAGGAAGTAAATGAGTCCTGAACAAATTATATATATCAGAAAAACTGCAGTGATTGTGGACAACTCTGGGGGAAAAAAAAAAATCACTGCCCGGTGGTCAAAATAAGCATACTAAAGGCAAATACCGCGAGATCCAAGCGAGAGCAGCACTAAGTCATAAGATGCACTCTGCATACATCCTGCCCTGGTGCAATACTCTGTCTGCACCATTTCAGCCAAAGCAGAAAGGGAACAGGTGGATTCAGAAACAACTCCCAGCTAACAGCGTGAATTATTTTAGTTCTGGTGAGATCATCACACAAAGAAATCACAAAAATCATGATTCTTTCATTTCAAATTCCTACAGTTATGAACCAGCTTAAAAGCAGTATGCAGAATGATGCATAGCAAAGGTGAATCCCATATCCTATTTGAATTTTCTTACTGTACAAAAATGGGCCTTTTAGAAGAACTGAGGCATGACACATCTACAAGAGCAGCTCTGAAACCAAATTCACCAACTATCCCCACCGCTCAACCCCTGAAGCAGAGCCGGGGTTGGATCAGGGATTAACAAATAAAATATCAGAGAAAGAGCCCTTAGAACATCCTCTAATGAGCAGGGCAGATGGACCAGACACAAGGAGGGCATTTCCCACCCTGCAAAACCTTCATGAGAAAGAATTATCTTGTTTGAACCATTTTCACTGCCTCCTTGTGTTGTTGTTTATCCTCAGCTGGCAACTGAGCACCACCCAGCCACTCGCTCACTCCCCCCACCCCCAAGTGGAACGGGGGAGAGAATTGGAAGAGTAAAAGTGAGAAAACTCATGGGTTGAGATAAAAACAGTTTAATAATTGAAATAAAGTAAAATAGTAATAATAATAAAAGAATATACAAAGCAAGTAATGCGTGATGGAATCGCTCACCACCTGCCAACCAACACCCAGCCAGTCCCCGAGCAGCGGCCCCCCAGCCAGCTTTCCCCCAGTTCATGTACTGAGCATGACGTCCCACGGTATGGAATGTCCCTTTGGCCAGTTTGGGTCAGCTGTCCTGGCCGTGCCCCCTCCCAGCTTCTTGTGCACCCCCAGCCTGCTCAGTCGGTAGAGCATGGGGAGCTGAAAAGTCCTTGACTAGTGTCAGCACTGCTCAGCAACAACTAAAACATCGGTGTGTTATCAACATTATTCTCATACTAAATCCAAAACACAGCACTGTACCAGCTACTGGGAAGGAAATTAACTCTATCCCAGCTGAAACCAGGACACCTGGTAATAAATGGGAGGCAAGTTCCCAACTGCCTTAAAGTGATCAGATTTGCCCCAAATTATAGGAGACAGCTGTTGCTTAAGAAACAGAGCAACAGTCCTGGGCAATAGCCACTGGATCACTTACCCTCCCAATCTTAAAGCCCTCACAGTAAGATGAAATCATCTGGAGGTGAGTATGTCCCTCCATAGCTAAGACCTTTGAAGGATGCTATGACAGAAGTGTCCACCCTCATGGGCAGAAAAAGGTCACTAGGATTCCTCATGCCTTAGCTTAGGCACTTCTCTTTAGACAACGTTAAGGCTTTCTCTAATCAAATCAATAACAAGCCTTAATATATCTTAGAATGGGGTGAACTGCCTTGTTAGTGGAGAGAGACATGGGAGTCTCCAGAAGGAAGTCTACAGGACCAGGCAGCAATTTCCACATGGCTAAGATCAGGTGCATTGAAGTCCTTCCTAAATGATGAAAGTTAGCAAAATTAAGCATTCTCTGCAGACATGTTACTGCAAACATTCCTCCACTAACAACTCTCTTTGATCTTTTCTCTACAGCATCTGGTTCTGGCCACCACTAGCAGCAAAGTGCTAGACACTGTGGAAATCAGATTTGACCAAGCATGGGAATTCCTGTGTACCAATAAGTTATCCTTTGATTCGTGGCATATTTCAGATTAAAGTTCCAAGGAGCTACAAGGGGAGAGGGAATTCTCCATTTCAGTCCTGAGGGCTGCACTGATTTATTATTTCTGGCACCATATAGTGCATTGTTTGGTTGAGATTGGCTGTTAAAATCCATACTTACGAAATGTAATATTCCTCTGGAAATGTCCCATTCTGATTCTTTTTTTAAATGGTATTTTCATTCAGAGGAAGAGGCAGGAATGGTGGAATTAGCTTAGTAATGGTGTTCTAAACCATTTCAGCTGGTAAACTCAGGTAGACTAATATTTTATTTCCATTTGGCCACTTATTTCTTTAACCAAAACTGAGATGAGACCCTTGTGAGAATTCTGGCAGAATAATTAAGGCGAGATGGCTGTACCTTTTCCTAATAAATTAAAGGCAAAAATGCCAAAGGACTGGAGAATGGCTAACTCCTTAGTGTCTTCTCACATTAGCACTGCTCAATAGCTAAATAGGAGATGATCTGAACTCCAGTATGCAAGCGAGCCAGACAGAAGTTCACAACCACAAGTCCCTCCAGTGAACAGATCCGTCCAGAGCCATCTCTCCACTGGCTCAGGAGAGACCTTGGCAGATTATGCAGGCATACGGCCACCAAAAAGTAACTGCAGAGGTTGACGGACAGCAGAACAGTATAAAACCAGAGTTTTCCTGACTTATGTGCCATACCTCCATCCCAGTTGATCACCTGCAAATCACACTCATTGCTAAGTTATTAATAACTCCTTGATTTAATTCACAGAGGCCAGATCTTCAGCTCATAGTAATTGGTGTCACTTTACTGCAGTTAACAGAAGGGATCAAGCTTGCCACAGGTGAGATCCAACCCCCTGCTTGCCAACAGCAACCACTGTCTGGGAAACCCAGGCAGGACTTTGCAGTATGGGTAAAAGGCAATTTTTAGGAATTGGCCTCCTTCCCCTTCGGGAGGATTTACCCTGTGTTTCCCCAGAGTGACCAGAGGCCTCCACCCTCCTGCTGTGATGGAGCAATCACAGGGGGAAAGGAGCTAAGGACAAGCAGAGAGCAGCGACAGCCTGCTCTAAACCTGAGCTCGTTTTTTGCTTATCCAACATAACCTCTATCAAAGTATTTTCAGAAAGCAGAGAAATGCATCTCCTGCGAACAGCACTGAGAACAGGTGCCCGCGCCCCGGGCTGTGGGAAGCAGGGCTGTGCTCCCCTGCAGCCCCTGGGGCTGGTGACAGCTCGGGGAGCCGTGGGACTGCCACCAACCTTCAGCCAGCACAAGCGTGAGCCTCTCCTGACACCTAGTGCCCAGATTGCTCAGAGCCTGGGCCAAGGCAGCACCAGCCTCTAACCACACCAGGCTGGGACACGTCCCTTGCACAGCACCCTGGCAGCCACAGGCACCAGTGACACAGGCAAACTACGTGACCTTAGTTTGCTGTGTTTCAGGGCAGTGTCAGGTCTGCAGGGTCAACCTAAATACATGCTTCAGGCTACTCATAACAGCGTCCATACAGAATCTGGTTAAAAATCACAACTCCACAGAAGTGAACTTTGCTTTTGATTTTAGCAGGGTCCAGGAACGCACCTTTTCCTTGTCATTCCTACAGGATTCTCTGGGTGTAAATACTTAATGGAAATGTTCCTGGAATCACATTACCATGAAAAAGTGTGATCCCAGAAACATTTGCATGAGACAATAGTCTGTAGCTTTGCAGCATCCAAATCCAGATGTTTCTGGTGAGAAAGAAATAGATGACCTGAGAATTAAACCCAGGCCCCTTGGCTCCCCTCCAGATGCTCTACCAGCTGCTCACACCAAGTCCCCTCTGGTCAATTACTTTACTTGATGCTTCTAATCAACAATATTATATATGTGATGCTATAAACTTTTGTATTTAATATTAGCTCATAACTCAGCATCCAAAACCAGATGTTTTTGGTGAGAAAGAAATTGATGACTTATCAGAGGACTGAACCCAGGCCCCTTGGCTCCTTTCCAGACAGTCTACCAGCTGAGCTGCAAAGCTAACCAGTTACCTCCTGCTCCCCCCACACCGTTTCTTTTCATGAAAGGAAAAGGAAAAAGATTTCACATCTCCCAGTGCAGTGTGCAGGAATACGTGAAAGATGTTTTTATAAACACTTTTAAAACCGTATAGCGCAATGTTGCTTTGAGTCAGGAGAACACGCTTTTTCCCAGAGAAGGGCTTTGCAGACAAGCTCCTTTCTTTCCTAATAGCCAGTCCTCGTTGAGGGCTCACGTACAACTGCATGCAGAAGCAGCATAATAGATGACTAATTTAAATCTTAACTTCTTCAGCTTCCCCACGCTCTGTTGAAGATGATTATGAGACACTCTCTGCAAGGCTGCCTTCAGGACAGCTCACTGGGTCATATGATGTAGCAAAATGCATACGTTAAAGGACTTAAAACAGATTTCTGCAGGGCTGAAAGGTGGAATGCAGTCATTTCTGATTTATGAAAATTTTATATGTTCCAATCATACAAAGCAGTTAAGCAAGTGCTTTACTTCAAACTCATAGTAGATGCATTGAGTTCAGTGCAACTACTCGTATGTTTGAAGTTAAGCACATACCCAAGTGCTGTCCCGTACAAGGCTATACTTGGGGAACCCAGAGCGGAGCACAGTACTGTTCTGCTGTTGTTTAACTACTCCGGATGCTCTATCACAGCAATCACATATTTATTAATTAAAAGACAGAGCATCAATTTTTAAGTAGGTATTCACAGGGTTTTGCTCTTAAATTATAGCTATATAAGATATGATGAAAGCAACTTCCATGAAAACCCGAAGCCCACAGTCTTAAGAGCTTTGTTTAGGATTAGAGACAATATCCACTACAGAGAGCATACAGATCCACAAATATTTGCCCACAATTGTCAGAAACAACTGTTAAAATATTATTGCAACTGAAAGGAATCTGAAAGTAAAATCAGCATGTTATGAAAATCTATTAGAGAATTTTTTCCAAAGAGGCAATTCCAGCTTCCCTAACCAATGGAGATAGTATGTGTTTTCCAAGGAGAAAGTACTTTTTAAGAAAAGAAAACATGACTGCAAACGTGTAGAGAATTGGCAGTGGTGCTCAGAGAATTCAATTCTTCTTGTTGGTTAATTTGACTAGATTTTAAGACCAAGGTCTTGCCTTAAGTTAATCTAATGTGATTTTGCAAACTTCAGTAAGATACAGCATGCATTTGCCAGGGCATCTCACTGTACCCAGAAGATGAAATTAGGCAAAAGCTTGGATAGATCCTACAACTGCTGGAAAAACAAGTCTCATCCTCAGTGAAACAGATTTCTAAATTTGGCTCTGTTCTACTCTGAAGACTCAGCATTATCTTGCCAACATTTTCACTATAATCAAAGCAGCTGAAACCAAAGCTCAAATAAAACATTCTGACTAAACTGCAATGGCATAGATAACTTTCCAGTCAAGGACTGATACCTGAAACAGTACAATTCCATCAAGACATCTTTTACCAAAAATTTCACATCTCTCTGGTCAAATGACTTTCCCAGATAGCTTCAAGCTATTTGGGAGGATATGTTGTACCAAGGCTGTTTAGCATGAAGAGCAGGAACTGAGAATCTACATGGTGGGACGTGACAGAGAAAAGGAGAAACAAAGATTGGAAAAAAACAGGCTGAGAGAGCTTAAAGGGCCAGGAGGGTAGAGACAGACACAGGGGCAGGACCAGCAGGTCAGGGAGAAGTCCAGGGAGACCACATGTCCAGAATCAATCCAGTCAGTCAGCATCTGGGGTTGACCAGACCACAGCACATGCAAAAGAAGTGCTGAGAGCTGCAGAGCATCACAAACATTTCATTTTCAATAGCTGGTACAAGTCATGTTGGGCCTGACCCCGGAGAGATACCAAGACCTGCAGAAGCTGATGAGAGACAAGGGCACTCAGTGTCTCCTTGGATGCTCTGCATTTAGCAGGATTGGGCCCACACAAAAGCACTGTCCAAACAACTAAACTAAAACCCTGTGACAAGAACACCGTTGATATATTTACAGGCACCGTTAATATATTAGTGCCTGATGCACTGCTGGGGGCAAAAGCACTAACTGCAGCACAGTGGGAAGAGGAGGAAGGTACATGGCACAGGCAGAACACAGAAAATGACAAGCAACTGAGATGGACCCTGAAGGCACAGGTCTGTAGGGCCAGCCACACAGCACAAAGCACACGCAGTGTCTGAAGACACAACTCACTATTCTAGTCTTCTGCAGAGGAAGTAACATTTCAAAGCTCTCAATGTCTCAGCTCTCCTCACACTAACTTCACCAACGTTAGTTACCCAGCACATCTCACTGGCACAGAATGAATTTTAAGTCAGTAGCCTTCAGCTAAGCATTGCAGTTCCTTAGTATTCTCTTGCACCTTTTAAGCCCCAACACAGCTGTTTCAAAGTATTGGTGTGACTGATTCTGACAGGCTCAACCTGTCCCAAGCAATATCAAAAATTACAACACCTTTCCAGAGTTTCCAACCTTTTGTTTTAACAGATGGATTAATATACACAGATATATGAATATATATGTTTAAGAGGAGAATTACATCAGTGGCATATCACAGAGTCTGTCCAACCTTGTTGAATGGCTACTGCAAGGAGAGGAGACTTCAGACACTTGGCCCTCATTTGGTGGTCTGAGTGTTGCAATACCCATCACCTGTGGAAACCGGGACACACAGAACTGCAAGAAGCCCTTTGGGGGCCCTGAAACACCTAAGCATATCTACATGAGGAGCAACCAAACTGGTGGATTGTAAATGCTGTTTTCCACTGGGTGCTCCTGCAAGTTTTTCCTCCCATTCAACTGGCACAGCAACACACCATCCTGTACTCAGACATCATCTTTCCTCTTCAGCCACACACCAGAAGGTGAGATAGCCAAGGGGCGAGAACCTGCATCCTGTGACAGACCAAAGACATGCAAACCAACATGACTAGGTATCATCCAGACTATGCTGTCGACTTCCAAGTCCAAAAAAAATCCAAGACCAATGGCAAGACACACTTCTCTTTAAGATCAAACTTCAAGGTGTGTGGAAGAAGGGCTAATGAAGTGCAAAACAGAAACAAGCACAGTCATTAATGAGTTGTGAGAGAATGGTGTTTCCTATTTCCCCATTAGGTGACTGCATTTTCAATACCAGCACAGGCTGCCTTTAATTAACCATGACTACACTGAGACATAATTTGCAAGTTGTCAGTACTAGCACTCATTCAGAGAAAAATCTATGCTGCACCCCCACCCCTTTCACAAGCCTACCTTGACTCCCAGATCATCCAGGGCTTCAGAAAGCAAATTCCAGATCTTGAACCAGATCTGGAAGCAAAATGAGAATGTCTGGTTGTAAAAACGGAAGCTTTCCAAGGGTTTGGATTTTTTTTTTTTTTTTTGCATAGTAAACCGATATACAACATTTTGCAACAGTGTATGAATATAACTCATTTTCATCTTTTCCATAGATCATAGATTTTAGAGTATTGAAACATGCTCTAAAATACTTCCCTTAAAGCCTCCTCTCCTCCTCCCAGTCTGTTGTCTGTGGATACAACACAGACCAAATGATCAAATCCGCTTGTTGCTTCGTAGAGGTTTTTTTAATCATTCACAGACGGGACACTGTCCAGGAAAGAGCAGCTGGAATCACAGCTGCAAAGCTCTTACTAACGTGACACCACATAATCATACTTGATAGCAGAAGAGTTCTTTGGAGGAGGAAATCACTTCAGGACATGTGCTGTAATTGAGTAGGGCTCCACCAGCCTTCTGGCATTTGAGGATTTTTGTGCTTGGCAAGCTTTTGTTGAGAACAAAATGCAAAATTTTCTACCCAGACAAATACACTGAACTGACAGAGATATTTTAAACAAACAAAAAAAAATACATACAGGTATAAAGCTGGAAGGCAGACAGCAAGTCTTGAAAAAGCAGATTTGCTGCTAGTCTAAGTGGAGTTACTGCACAGTCTCCAAAGGAGATTTATCCCTTTTCACCAGGAACTAAATTGGCCTGCTCTTAGGTTTGTGTGCCAGCCATTTACACACAAAATCCACTAAAACTGAGAAAGTTACTTTCATCCAGACCCATGCCCAAACCTTGCAGCCTGCATCAACAGCTTCCCTGGGTCCTCAAGGAAAACAAGCAATTTACACATAGCTTACATGGGTGTATTTACCCCAAACAGACACAATCTCCATATTTACTTGCAACCAGCCTCCCTGTGACAGAAGAAGCAACCAAGAAAACCGGGCTCTTTGCAAACTTGATCTTCCAGGAAGGGAGAAAAGGAGGACAGCAGTACCTGGGTCTCAGACCAGGGCTTCACAGCTCTCTTACCAGCATTTTGCTGGAACTTCAGCGTGGAAAAAGCCATGGGCAGCCCTGGTCTAGTCAAACAGAAGGCTACCTCCAGCCCTGCACAGCCTCAGAAAGCTCCCAAGCCTCCCCACCATTTTGGGAGTGGGGAAAAGAACCTGTCCCGCCCTTTCCTTTAAATCCTGCAGAGCCCTGTGCTGGTCAAGCAGCCCCTTAACGCCTTCCTGGCTGGTTGACAGCCCTGCCGTCTCAGTTAGGGATGCTACCAAGGGGCAAGTAAAGGCAGATCCTCCATTACTGCACTCTTTGGGGTATGGTCCTGGCTGGTATAGCCCAAATTCAGAGCTGCTATCTGCTCCAAGTTGGGGGATTTGAGCTGTATTCTCCCTGAAGCTGAGGCTGTCTGGTTATACATGAGCCTGCCTCACTGTGGGAGAGGGAGGATTTTAATGAGCGGATGTCTAAGGACCCCTCCCAGCCTAACATTTCTAACAATATCCATAAAAATGTAAGAAATTGCAAAACAGGGACCCAAGGACAAAGTTAGTGCCCAGGCAGGCATATGTAGTTTATAGCATTACACACACAGAGAGCAACCAGAGTGACTCCTGAAGTTCCTGAACGTCAGTCAGTGTGTGACACCCCACAGCTTGGGGACATAACTAGTGGTACCTGTTGGGTGCAACAGAGCCAGAGGGTCACAGTGTCCCTGAACATGAGGTGGACAGACCCAGGGCATGTGACAAGGGGACAAAACAGCACTAAACTGGTGCCCAAACCCTACATCACTGAGGCAGGCGATAGCATCCCCGGGAAAACACCACCCCAGCTGCAGAGCAGTGGGAGCTTTCTGCAGCATTGGGGCCCCCTGGGGAAGGGAGACCCAGGGGTGTTCTATGGAGGGGAGGCAGATGGGAAATGCACACATTTCATGTTGGCAGGATAAGACTTACCCCTCCGTGTCTGGCTCTTTTAAGTGGTTTCGAGGTGCTTGAATAGGATGCTTATAGGACGGGCTGTCTGAAGAAGGTGGTTGTTCCCTCCCTGCGAGACGAGCCCAGGCTGCAGTAAGAGCACCTGGAATTTTACTGGGACACCATCAGAAGCAGGAGTTGCAGTTGCAGTCAGCGCGTTCACCTAATCCACAGTCACAGCCACACTGCAGCTTAATACCTGACAACCAGAACAAGAGACAGCAGATTAATTACGACGAGATAAGAGGGATATGCTCCAACTCACTGTTCCCCAAATCAAAAGAGCAAACATGGCTAAGATTACAGGCTTTGCTTGTCAGGAGAACAAGGGAAACCAAGGTTAAAGTTAACCTATGTGGGAATAAAACCCTCCTCCGGCAGCCTGTCCCGAGGACCTTATGTGGCATAGGAATGGAGGGGGACAGGGAGAAGAGGAGGGAAGATGTGCAGTGCAAGCCCCAAGGAGGGGTTTGTCCCTGTTGTCCCAAAGGACTCTGGCTAGCACCATTCCTGCGAGACTCTGGCCTTTTTTTCTGCTTACCCAGTGTCTGCGCTGAGTTAGGACTTTATTTTAAAGTTATTTCACACTCCAACAGGGATGATGCAGTCCTTCTCAGCAAAGGTTTGTATACAACAAGGTGAAGTGTCTATAAGCAATGAGACAAGATGCCTATGAGATACTGTTTCTGTGCCATTATTGCTTCTTTCAACCTGGGCTGCAAAGCCGAACTACAGATAGACAACGTAGAGCAAAGCACGAGCGGATGGAGGAGCAGAAGGAAGAACACTGAAGCCTGTTCAGCAAGCACAGCATCACACTAACGCATCTTTCTCCGCGATCCTTTACCTCAGCACACTGCTCAAAGGTACCGGGCTGCAAACTTCAGCTGATGACATGGAAAACGTGCACAGCAGGGCTGTCTCCGTGGCCAAAGGGGGAAATTGAGCCTGGCTGCGCCGTGCTCACTGCGTGTCCCTTGTCAGCCTGTGCGTCAGTGAGACATCTCTCTGTGCTCTCCCACCACCGTTTTTTTCAACTTGTTTAAAAGCACATTTATTTCTTGGAAGCCTCTGAACATCAGATGGAACTAATTAAAACCAGGAGGGCTCAGGGGAGCTGGGGGGAAGAGGGAGACATGCAATTTGGTTTCCACTTCAAAGTTGTTTAGCAAAATAAAAGCACTCAGGCCCTCTAATGCAAGTGCATGCCCATGGGGAGGGGAAAGAAGGGGGCACTCAGTGCTCTCAAGTGGCCACTTCCCCCCCCCCCCCGGCTTTTGCTCACCAGGCTCAAAGGAGCTGTGTTTGGATGCTGTGCCAGCTGATTAGTCAGGGCCTCAG
>NW_008824010.1:1035863-1040866 GCF_000699105.1 Pygoscelis adeliae
GGGGCTGGGCACTGGGCCCCGGCCCTCACTCGGGCAGGGCTGGCAGGCACTGACGTGGGGAAGCCGCTCGCCAGCACTGCCCCCTGTGTCTGCTCCGTTTGGGGCTTTTTTCATTCCTTTTGTCAAAAAACATTTTTCCCCTCTCTAAACCGACATTTTAAATCCCACTCTAAACCCCGCATTAAAGCGAGGGCTTGTACCAGGCCAGGCTGGACGGCAGCTGCGGGGCTGTGCGACTGCCATCCACCGCTGACAAGGACTAATGGGGCCTGTTCCCACCCCACGCCATGTCTGAGCTCCTTCCTCTCCCTCTCCCTTATTTATTCAACCCTCATTCTTGCTGATGAGCATCCCAGCCTGGGTGATGGCTTATACAGCAGGAGCACTTGGACCCAGAGCCGGGGCCAGCAGCTCATGTCGCACAGGTCGGCAGGGAGCTGGGGGGATAATGATGCCCAACACCCCCCCTCTAGCCCCAATTCAACCAGTGACCTGGGGTGACACACTGAGTCTGACCGCAGTCCCTCAAGCCAGCCGATGTCCCGTCCTCCTGCACCCGCTTTTGTTTGTTCTTCCCTCATTTTCTGTGGCTGGGGGAATGAAAGGGGAAGGAATCAATAAAAATTAATTCTGAAAATAAATAAGGAACGAATTGGCAGCTTGCAAGTGGCAATGGATAAAGTGCCCCGTGATGGCCCCATAAAACATCTCTCCACACACCATTTATCACCAAGCCATCTTGATGTCTTAGCATCAAGCTTAATTTACTCAATATTAAAAGACATAAACCTAGCCTTGCAAATTTGAGAAGAGTTTCAATGGCAATTAAGCTTTTAATACACCTGGTGCTAACGTGCCTGTGCTTGGGGTTTTCTGTTGTTGGGGGCTTGGGGGGCTTTTGGCTGGGCTGAACTGTTGGGATGGGTCCCTCAAGGGTTTAGGCTCCTTGGTACCTGACGTTTGGTTGCAAAACCTGAAGAGCCCTGGAGACCTGACCATCTCATGCCTGGGAGACTGGGAAAGAGCGATTAGACTCGCTGCCGCATCTGACACCCTCGGCAGCCTCCAGCTGCTGCAGCCCCTCTGGATGCACTTGCCCGTGGCTCCGGCGCGCTGCGGCTGTAGCGCTGCAGTTGCTGCTGTATGAAGGGAAGCTTTCTCCGTCCCCTGTCTGCCACAGAGAGCTATTGTGAGCAACAAATTACAGCCCCGTCGGAGCCTCCTTGGCTGCAGCACAAGAAGCGAGGATGCTGGCCCTTGAGTAAAGCTGACTGGATTTTATTCAGTTGCTTTTCTTTTAAAAAGTTTGTAATACACTGCCCAAGACATAGTACAAGCTCTGTATGAGACATGAATAACATTCACTCATGTGACTGTTTGTACAACCGAGGGCATTACAGGTCAGGCTGAGAAGTGTTGTAAGAATGATGCAAGGCCCCCAGCCTAGACAAGCAGGGAGCATGGCGAAGTGAGATAAAGAGGCATTCACAGGGCTGTGTGGGGTCCAACACACAGTAGCTGAAGGCCCAATAGGTCACAATTTCAATGCATGTTCTTGGGGCTGTCCGTGGGGAAATGCAGCTCTTTCCTGGCTGCACATAATGTCATTATCAAACTCACCTTTGAGAGCCAGAGCGAGACCCCCATCAGCCCTGCAGAGACAATGAATGTGACATGGAGAAGAAACCAAAAGAAATTACATGATACACATGGCAGGGAAAATAGCTGAACCTTCTCTGAAACCCTAGCTAGCCATAGACATGTCTTGTGCTTTGGTGTCCCTGCTGTATCCCCTCACATCCATTGCCTCACCATGCACCTTCACAGCCTCCTTGCAGGGACTAGGCTCTGCTGCACCACTCGAGTCCATCTTCACAGCCTTCTGGTTGGGTCGCTAGGTCCTCAGCTGCTCCTAGTCACCTCTTCATTACCTCTTTCCTTGGCATCAAGCACCATAGGGAGAAAAGGCCACTGAAGACAGATGCAAGGATGGGTTTATTCCAGCTTTCGACAAAGAGCCTACATCAGGTAGCAGTTGTTTTGCTTGTAACTCACAGTAAGGAGAGGAAGGAGAAGCAGCTTTTCCCTCCCTCTGCTGAAACATTTCAGCGCACACATTTCGGAGGTAGCATTCTGGCAAATAGAAAGCCCAACAGCAATACACACAGTGCAGCATAGGGGCTGTTTTCCTTTAGTACTCGTTCCCAAGAGCCACTGCTGCTGGTTGGCAATTGTACAGACTCACACTCTTTATTTTTTTCCTCCCCAACGCAGTCCATCAGTTCCTGCTGCCACCCCGCACACCCAGCCTGCCCCTTTACATCCAGACCCCGCTTCCCTTTCCCTCAGCATTTCTACACGCAGCGGTGTTGTGCTGGTAACGCAATCCACCCCAGCAAAAACAACTGGGCTTTGCGGGAGGAGGGGGTCTTCTCCTTAATTTATGTAGGGTCAACCTCATAATTGTACCCCTCTTTTTATCCCTTCCTCCATATAAATCATGTATGTGACATTTTAGTGGAACACCAACAAATTGAGCATGATGTTCTTATCACCAGCTTAATAATTTAATTCAAAAGGGCTTTGCATCATTGCACGCTGGGATCAAGAGGAAGTAAAACAAGGCCATCCCTGTGCAGCAGAGCTCCTCCAAGCTGGTCCAGCATGTCATACAACCCTGCATTCCGGGGCTGGTTTTCTTTCATTTAAAGTTTTATTTGGACGCTGGGAAGAGCCAGCTGAGTGTCCCAGCAGAAGCAAAGGCTGCTCAGCCAAGAAGTGGAGCTAACGGGCTCTGCAGTGCTCGGTGCTGCTGAAATGCCCATGAAAGTCAAGAAAAAGGCATTTTTAAGCAATACCTGCAGCTCAGAGGATGAATGGCCTTTGTACACAGTGCCCAGGCTTTGCCCATTGCCTGGCCAGAGATGTGCCGGTATGGAAGGGGAGAGTCAGATTGTGTCTGCAAGTCCCTGGGTTCTTCTTTCTCACACCGGGCAATACCCATCCAACCCAGAGCAATGTTTTACCTCCCATTTGCAGGCACCTGGCCAACAGAAGGTCACAAAAAAAAAAAAACAACCAAACCCACAACCAAAAAACCCCACCACCAAAAAAAAAAAGCAGGAGATTTGTTTTCAGGAGATGAAAACTGTCCATCTTTGATCCAAGGTCTCTTCCTGTGCTCACCATTTCTGGTGAGACACTGAGGAAAAAGAACGAAGCTAAAACCAAGAGGAGTTTTGGAACTGAGACAAGCAGAGCCATGTGTGAAGGCACACACACAGCCGCACGGTGCCATCATATCAGCACGTCCCACCTCTCGGCAGCAGCATGCATCTCTGCAGGTGTTTGCCCCAGTAGCAGACGAACACCCTATGTGCCCCAGCCTGCCTCCCTGCCCAGGGTTTGTACCAGCTCCCAGCCTGCCGGCAGACCCCCACCACTCGTTTCCAGCCGAACAAGCCAGGGTCAATCTATCGCTGCTGGGGAGCAGGCACGAGAGCAGCTCAGCAGCAGCAGAAAAGGCATGATAAAGAGATATGGCTCTCCCCAGCATAGCTACAGCTGGGAAAGGACAGCATGTGTGTCTGTACACGCTCCAAGGGATGCTCCATAGGGATGCTCCATGCATCCTGCTTTCCTTAGGCATTGTTGCTGGAGGTGAAGTGACCTACAGATGGAAATGGGACAGATTTGATTGATTACTTGGTGGGAGCTGGGCTATGAAAGTAGAAACCCCAACAGCATAGCTGTCAGCAAAGTTGCATCCGTGCATCTGCTGGGTAAAATGGTCTAATCAACAAAGTAAGATCATTTTTAAACAGCCTTCATAGTGTTTAAAGCACATCAAGAGCTCAGGGAAAGCAGCGAGCTCTCCAATAGCCTTCACCAAACGCAGGCTTTGTTTGGGAGCCCCTGGCTCGCTCTCTATCCCCTGCTTAACTGCAACACATGGAGCCAAAGCCCTCCGCCCTATAGCCCAGCATCACTGGTGGGTGATTTTCCAGACTGCCCTGAAGGCACACGTGCTCTGACATATCTTCATAGCTCATGCAGGAGCTGAGAGCAGGCAGGGAAGAGAGCCCCTCTCAGGTCCAAGTATTCATAGTTTACATTTCATGAGCCAGACAGCCTCCTGGACAGCAGCACGTCACCCACAGTGTGTGGGCTTGGAGAGCTGCTCAGCTGTGATCTGCAGGCCACCGATGGTCCGTGAATGTCAGCTGGTCCACAAAACAAACACAATTACAAAGCCACATACTTCCATTTCTGTGCAATGGAAAGGGAGGGTCTGCTCCTAGTTGCTTTCCTAGGGCCCAGTTAAAGTGTTTGCAATTATAAAGAGTAAACTATGATTTAATAGAACAATGGAAACATATTTACCTAAGTGTTAAATACTTTAGCACCCAATTTCCAACCCATCATTGGGGTTAGAAAGTAGATTTTTCTTTTTTTTTAGAGGACTATGTGATCCTTTAAAAAGTTGAGAATTTCTGGGGCACTGCCCGGGACAAAGACATAAGTGAAAGAGGGGTAGGGATATGCCATGGAAAAAAAAAAAAAAAGAAATTCCTCTTTCCTGCTTTGGCATTTCCTACCTCTGACCTAGAGGGCTTGTGTTACAAAAAAACTTGTCTATTGGTGTAAAGAAGACTTAACCTTTACTCCCAAATTGCCATTGTTGGTCATGTGAATGATTTCATCACAGAAATATTTCAGAACCATTTGTTCTAAAAGCTGTTTGAGGAATATAGTCAGGCTTCCATCAAAAGGCGAGTTTTACCTTTAAAGGTCATCTAGTCCAACCCCCCTGCCATGGGCAGGGACATCTTCAAATAGACCAGGTTATTCAGAGCCCCGTCCAACCTGACCTGGAATGTTTCCAGGGATGGGGCATCCACCACCTCTCTGGGCAACCTGTGCCAGTGTCTCACCACCCTCAGTGTAAAAAATTTCTTCCTTATATCTAGTCTAAATCTACCCCCCTTTAGTTTAAAGCCATT
>NW_008824010.1:1045178-1052105 GCF_000699105.1 Pygoscelis adeliae
CAACCGTCCATTCTTCTGCATTATTGGCCCCCCTGCTCCCTTCTCTGTGTGCCGGTGGGGGAGGTTTTGGCTGTTTGGCCATGGGCTGTGGGTCCACTGCAGACTGCACTTGGAACCAGCTAATTCCTTCTCCGCCTCCCTGATGTTACACAGCCTTCTCACCGCCTCCTGCAGCTCAGCCACCTGCTGCAGGAGGTCCTCCACCTGGGCACAGCTTTTGCAGGCAGGTCTGCCGCCTGTCCCTGCCCCAGGAGAAAGGTCTAGGCACTTCCTGCAGTCGAATTTTTCAAAATGAAGAAAAGTTTCCCTTGACTGGGTGTCCTGACCTGGAGCTAGTTCTGCCTTTGTTTCTCTGCTGCCAGGTCAGGCAACATCAGGCAATCACGTCCCCTCCCCATGGGCATCTCTGCTGCATCCACAGGGAGGTATCACCCCACAGCAAGCCCCACACAGTTCTGGCTCCTCTGCATCCACACCCAGACGAGCTGGGCTGGAGCTAGCTTGGACATCCTCTGTCCACTTGCCACACTGCAGTTTGATCAACTGTAGCCAGTTACTGTTCCACCTTTTTTTATTCTTTTTTTTCTAATCATCTAAGCTGTGTGTGTCTCCTACCGCACATTCCTACATCTGCACAAAATGGTCCTGCTCTCAGCAAGTTCCTTCTGTACATGTAAGCTAAACCAAGCCAGGACACAGGCCTGAACATGAACTTGAAATCTATAGAGTTTGATTGTTTATGACATTCCTGACCACAGGTTTTGACCCGTGCCAACCAGCACCCTCCCAAACCGTGCCGGGGCACGGATCAGGACAGAGCATGGGCCAGGAACTGTTCCCAGGCAGCAGTACGGGCAAGGTTTTATTAGGAGCACAGATACAGCCAGCTGAGACCCTGGGGTGGAAGAGTCCTAAAAGCAGGGAGCTCACAGTCCACTGTGAATTTTCTATCTCTGGCAGCCCTCAGACAGGTTTTGCAATTGAGACTAAAAGAGGATCAAGGCCAGCACCTTCTTGGGTGGCTGCAGCAGCTTGTTCTTGGCCTCCAAGCTGCTGATGCATTTGAGTCCTGCCAGTCCCCGGGCGTAACCACACACCTTGCCCATATGTTATTGCTGATATGTACCCATGTGCAAACTACATGGCAAGCAAGAGAGCAGCATGCATTACAAACGAGGTGAAAAAGAAACCAGAACCCACCACTGGATTCTTGTAGCCCTCTGCTAATTAGGTGAGACATGGTAAGACGAACCCCTTCTATCAGCCAAGCCAAGGGAATGTAAATATTTGCAGGTCTAGGTCACCAGATCCATTATTTACTGCTCTGTCATATGACTTAAGGTTTGACATAAGACTTGAGGTTTCTGGATTTTTTTGTTTGGGTTTTTTTTTTTCCTTTTTGCTCTGAGCGTCCCTTGATTTCTTGCCAGTTAGGTAACTGCAAAAAGGGAGGGCTGCCTTCAATATCCCACACATGCAAAACAATGATGCTACTGTGAACTTTGCCCATTAATTCCAGTTTACTGGGTGACACAAGGTGTTGGGTGCTATGAGCCAGAAAGGAACATGAGGCAGCACTCTCAGCCTCCTGTCCTGCAGACACCGGTGCCATGGCAGCCCTGCGCAGCCATGCATGGCGAGTACTGTTTCCAGTGGGGGAAAAATACAGCCACAGCAACAGGGACATCTGCTACAAAACCAGGCAGCTCCCACCCAAAACTTGGCCATGGGAGCCACAAACTCGCCTTTTCTCTGTTTCGGCAGGAACCTTCAGTTTGCACGTTTACACTGGACCCTGTCCACAGGTTCCCATTCCCAATTCCTTTGCCAGAAAGTGAGGAAGGGAAATGTTTTTTTGTATTTGAAGGGAATATTTCACATTCAAGGGGAAAAGCTGTATTCATCTACCCATATTCCCCAGCCCAGGTTTCAAAGCCTCCTGTCAGTCAGTATCACGCTGCCGGGGTGATATCTTTTCAAAGTTACTGATTAGGTACAAGCATTTCAAAGGTTTATTTTCCTTCTCCCCAGTAATCTGGTTTTGCCCATTGTGGGGGATTACATCCATCTTGGTGCAAGCATTTTCCACTGAGCAGTCCCCCATTCCCCACTGCTGCCCATGGCTTCAGGCTTCCCCAAACTGCAAAGGAGCTATGTATTGCTGAAGTCCTGCTCTCTGCTGTTCCCTTCTGCTTCAGCCCATCTCTGGGGTTATAATGTCAATCATGACTGGACCAGGAAGAAACAAGAACTCTGTAGCTGGTGTACCGCAGAGGTAAAGCCACGTACCTCTAACCCAGGTTCTGCAGACTTCCAGCAGCTTTGTGCAATCATCCAGCTTGGCCTGGGAGACTGTAGGTCAAGAAAAACAGTGAAGGTCTCCCTCCTTTGGGGTAAGTTCTGAAAACATCAACTATTTTCCATTTTCACTGGAATTTTTTTACTTTGCTTCCAGAATGCAAAAACGTACATTTCAGTTTCTGACCGGGGGGTGAAGCAGACATTTCCTGCAAGACTTTTGTTTCCAGAGACATGGTTTGCCCCTGAAAAAGAGCTTCAACTTAAAATTTCCCACTGGTGCAGCCCCTGACACCCTCTGCTTCCCACCCGCAGGGGCTGGAGGCTACAGCTTGGCTCGGTGTGAGTGGATTGAGCTCTTCTGCTCAGGGGTAGGAAGGGAGGGAAGAAGGAGGCAGCAGCAGCTGAGTGGAAGGGATGGAGTAGGAGACCGAAAAGGGTTATCTTTGAAACTCTCTGTGCTCTGCTTGATCTTTTCCATGGGTAAGAAGGGCAGATATTTGTTTGGCTACATCTGGTTTGTGTGGTTTCACAGCAGGAGTGGGGATGCTGGGGTGTCCTTCCAGTGTCCCCCATGCTCAGAGAAGCTCACATTGTTGGGGCTTTTGTGCTCAGAAAATACCCCAAATCTCAAAGGAAGATTCTCTCCACATTCCCCCGCCACTGGCAGCTCTCTACAGGTTCACTGGCTGAACAAGCAGGATCCATCGCACCCCACCAGTCTCCTGCAAATCCAGCTGGTCAGGGTGCACTATCGCCCACTGTCCTTGGTACACCAGGCACATTTTAGGGTCATCTTAGCACTGTTCATACCAAACAACATAGATACGCTGCTGAGACCACACTGGGCTTCCCAGCAAAGCTCTCCTGACCTGGGGAAATGCTGACAGATGCCCTAAACTACACGGGGTCCTTTGCAAACCCTCCAAGGGACTGCGCGACCCCCAGGCTCTGCACAGCCCTCCACTGCTGCACCAGGATGGGCTGCCCTCAGCCATGGCTTCCCATGGGGTATCAAAGGAGTCACCCCAAACTGGAGACAGCTCAAAACAAGCTGCCATAAACACACAAAGCTGAGAGGGCACAGCAGGCAAAGGAAAGGAGATGGGGGGGGTTAATTTTATACAGTCTATAAGAAAGGAGATTAAATGGGGAGTGTGATAACACTATAAATACCTCCAGGGAAATACCATCAAAGGAGAAAGGGGGATTATTCAAATGATCTGGAAACCGTAAAGCAAGGAGTGCTGGGGCCTGAAGCTACAAATGGAAATATTTCAGGCAAGGCATTAAGAAAAACTGTCTTAGAAGCAAGAGTGATTAGGTGCAGAAATTGGCTACCCCAGCAACGAGTCAGGGCCTTATCAGAGGTATTTGAAGATGGCGTAAGCATAAGTTGGGAGGAGATGCGAATGTGACCCAGCTGAAGAAGAGGGGTCAGACTAGATGACCTAAAAAAGGCAGTTTGGAGCACCCTCACCTGGGATGCTCCTGTCTCTGATACCTCACCATCAGCCTTGGCTGCACTGCCTTGGAGCAGAGCACCCGCCTGCAAAGAGCTGCAGACCCAAATGTATGTATTAGCGCATGCCCTCACCTTCCTCTTCCCATCTCATCTTCCAGCCTTTCTCCATATTTTTGCATTCATTTCCCTACCCTATGACCCAGGAAAACAAAGGCTGATGGAGCTATATGCTGACTTTTCTAATCCAGGATAAAATGCCATATAAAATATTCCAGCCAGCTCGCCACTGTGTAACTTGGCAGAGTAGCGTATGTAGCTAATGAGTAAAGCTGAAGTTGGCTGTGTAATTAAAAGTGATATATTTTTATATATAAATGATGAGTTTTCCATCCCCAAAGCTGATAAATTTCTCAGGCTAAATTTCTCAAGCTAAGAGCCTTTTGTGGCCACTTTTTTACACAGCACTATTTTTTTTTTCTTTGCTCCCCTCCAAAAAAAATGACCAGCTTTCCCATCTACTTAATGGGCTGTAAATACTTTTCTGCTAAGATGAAAAGTCCATTTGATTTGCATTAAATCTTCATCATTACGAGCTCTCAGCTGCAGCAAGGCCCAGATACTGACACAGGATACTGCATCTTTTTCTGGAAACCTGCCCTTAAAGATCCCAAGGGGGAAGATAAAACAAGAAAGGGGCAGTCAAAGGGAGAAGGAAAGCCCATGGCACTTCTTGGTATTGAGACACAAGTACTTGCTGGCGAGGGTATTGCTAGTCCTGGGGTCTCCTTCACAGCCTCAGTGCTGCTGGGGCAAGATGCTGCCCTGTCCCAGAGCATCTTTGCTGCAGGAGTCCCTTGGGCAACAGCACTGAGCACCAGGCAGGATCAAGCCACGATGGCTGGTGCAACAAGACACCCAGGCCGCGTGCAAGGTAGGGCTGTCACACAGTTGTTTTAACCCTTGGGAGCGGAGAGGACCAAGGAAAAAGGATCTACCACCCCAGGATAGCCCAGTGGGGACATCCAGGGAGCTGCCACTGCTGCGCTCCCCATCCCAACATGCTCTGCTTTATAGCAAACACCCAACACTCCATTTCCTCGTTGCTCCTCATTTCTTCTTAATGACAGAAACTTTTGCATAGAAACAGGTTCATTGCCGAGTGTTCAGAATTCAGGCTTTCCTGGTACTTTTTTCTGACCCAGCTTTAATGCCTGAAGTGGAACTGGCCAGATTTGTTCACAACTTCCAACTCTTCTGAACCATTAAAATACATTTTTCTTTCAGGCAAGATTGGGGTCTTTTCAAAATGCTTCATTTCATTAAAACCATCATGTGTTCCTGAATGTTTACTGCTCCGCTTACAGAGCAGTACATCATCTTCACTTTATCCTCATGCCCTGGACAAACAAGGCAGACTGGAAACTATCCAGCTCCCATCCCAGCTTCAGCAGAGCCAGGGCTGTCCATGCTGCCAGTTAAGCACTAGCCCAGCCTTGTCCAAGGCTAAACTCACGCACCATCCATGCAGAAGCACAAAGGACAAGCCCCGATCTGTGCTCCAGAGCTCTTTGGAGGGAAGACCCTGAAAGCACCCAACCTCCTGCACATGGTCCCTGTGGGCCCCAGACTGCAACACTGCGTGCATGAGCCAGCACCAGCACTCAGCTCTCCCCAGGATTTTGAGCTGCGGAAAGCCCAATGGTCCTGCTGTCTTGCTGCCATTGTCGTCCTGCTCACTCTGAACAGTGTCTAACTGCTGGTCCCAGCCCAAGATTTATGGGCTTACCCACACTGCCCTCATCCCTGGCTGCTCATCTTATCAGCTCCTTATCACATGGCTACTCTTCCTCAGCAGGTGCTGATGGGACTCATGTCCACCCCTACGCGAGTGTAAAGCAAGAGGCATTCACCAGCTTCAGGGCAGTATTTCCAGAGAGGTGTGACAAGGATGTGGTCTGGGTGGTTTTTTTAATGATCACTGGTACCTTGCTCTCCCATCCTGATTTGACCTCAAATACTCTAGAAAAACATTCAGCAAACACCTTTATCCTCATGTCTGCAAACTGCTTCCTTCCCCGTATTCTGTCCCAGTATCCTACACGGAGTGTCACCTGCAAACAAGCCCCTTTTGATTGAGAGACATTAAGGTACCCTAAAAACAATATCTCACATGCAGAGGAGCCGGGTCTGCCCTGAGTGCTGCCATGGAGCAGGATGGAAGGTCCTGTCTCTGCTGCACCTGTGCCGCGTATCTAATATTGCTGCTTCTCTCCTCTTTGTCTCTGTCCCACATCCTGGAGGTGCTCAGCCTGCCACTGCTTCCTTCAGCATGAGAAGATTTGGTGTCAGGTTCAAGTCCTTTTATTATTTCTCTCCGACTGCGCAGGACCCAACATGTGCTGCTTTCCCAGGCAGAAGCGGGATTTGAAGCCCCCCACCCCTCTGCTCTTCACCCCAGCATGGACGATGCTGTTTGCAGGATAGCACAACTGTCTCCTCTGAGGCATCGGACTGCACACAGGGCAGGTTCCTCTACCTTTTCACGGAAAACAAACAGTACTGTGGCCTTTAGCTCTGAAACCTCCAGAGAAACAAGTGCTCCCCTGGACAGCAATGCTCACACTACTTTCTGTAGGTAGGACTAGTGTGATGGACCCATGGTTCCAAGATCCTGCTCTGCTGTGCAAAGTGCCAGGACTTGCAACGGTTTTCCAGCCCCAGTACGGTTACAGAGGGTCCTTACTGCCATTTTATTAATAGGTAAATTGGTTCTTCCCAAGGTTATACACAGCCTGAAGCAGGGACAAGCCCTCAGCAGCTGGGCATCTTTCTGGGGATGAACATGGACACTCACACCTGAGCCACCTCCGTACCACCCCAGCAGACACAGGCCATCCCTGAGCGGGGCATGGTGCTTTGTCATACCAGGAGGCAGCACTCGGGCAGAGCCAGCCCCGCAGCATGGGGTGAGCAGAGCCCCAACGCGCACTGGTGTGCACAGCAACATCCCTGTCCCGGCCACATTCAACCCCATGGGCAGAGCTCAGCTATCACAGGCCACTGTTCACTGCGGCGCTGATCTGCAGGGAAACTGTGAACGACAGGACCATTCACTCATGATTTTTAAATCCCCATGTGCCTCTGCAGCCCTCTGTGCCTTTTAG
>NW_008824010.1:1052200-1056639 GCF_000699105.1 Pygoscelis adeliae
CCTGGTGAGGAGCCAGCCCAGCAGCTGATGTAACTCCACAATTAGGACGGGGTGAAGTCAGAATTTCTGCTCCAGGCCCACCCTTTGGATATCCTGTTGACCCCGCCAGGAAGGCGGCTCCCCACTCCCTGGGGCGTCCCTGCAGAGCCACGGCCCGGTGCTTGCTTTCCTCTAAAAACTGCCCCTACAAATCAAGAGGGCAACGCTGTCAGCAGCATGAACATGTTTATTAAGTGACAACAAGCCTGTTCCCCTCCAGCTCCACTTTGACTCCTTCCTTGCATCCATTTTTCAAGTTCATTAGCTTTCTCATTTCTCCCTTCAGTCTTCTCCTCCCTCTTACAATCCCACTGTCCGGTGAAGAGACCAGCAGCAACAAGAAGCCAAGTCCCCCATTTACCACTCACCCATGGGGAGCATCTGCGGCACTCTCACAGCACCAGCTCCTTCCAGCCCCACGCCAGAGAAGGGCTGGTTGAGTTTCAGTGTTAGCATCAGGCTCAGACCAGGCAGGGAAAAGGAAAGACAAATGAAATGACACCAAATGATGCCTGGTGTTTTCCTAATGAGGCCAATAAACTCACCAGGCCACAGCAGAACTGTCAGACTGAGTCCCTGCTAAGGACCAGACAACTGGACTTTGACCAGGACTCAGATCATAAGATTTTTAGAGCTGCTTTCTGCCCTAGTCCCAGGCCGACCAAGTCCCTGTGCTCTGTTGCTCTGTCTACATGTGTCACCCACCAGCTGGACACGATCCCCATCACTGTCATTTCTATCCAGAGGTCTCCTGGCACATGCCCCTGCCTGGGTGTCAGTGCCCTTCCCAGTGTACTGCTGGACACAGATGCTATCATCAGAGAAAAAATACCTGAAGCACAGGGCAGCCCTCAGTACAGACAGCGGGTTTCACTGGGGATGGGATAAATGGGAGATACTTCTGAATCTATCCATTGGAGGAATCCGTCTGTCATCTGCAGTGCAATGCTCCACAGGTACAAATTGTCAGCACAGGCATTGGTCCAAGGTAAGCCAGAAGACATTCAATTCATTGATCTTCCAGCCCATGCACAAGCATATAGACGTGTTCATTAACAGTGTCTGTATTGCTGTGCTTTTGGCCCCTACACTCCATGCTAGGTAGTGACATCTCCTTTGAACAATATTCCACCTGTATCAGTCCCAGCTTAAGGTCCCCTGAAACACAAAAGAGGACAGAAGACAGTTCATCACCAGCAGCTACAGGCAGGTCTGGAGAGAACAGTCTTGCCCAGCACCAAGGCTTTTGATCTGTCCTGCAACGCAGGAACACACACACAGGCTCTTGAGCTGCCCTTTCAGCTTCGTGCACAGCTATCATCACTTCAGCCTGTGATCCTGCTAGGTCTCACTAGCTACGGATTGACCTGCATCAGTGCTTAAAAGCTGCCCGCTTTGTCTTTCTTCTCACCAAATCACAGATGATTTAGTACGTTTTGTTGATTTTTGACAGTGATGAAGAGTAAGGTCTCGAACTAGAGCATGAACATGGCACAGAGGTCAGCACAGGGCTGCGCTCCAGCCAGAAACCCCGTCCTGATTGTCAGCGCTTCTCTTGCAATTGTATTCAGATATTCTGTTGTTCTTTGCCTCTTCTCCTGCACAGGCAGGACGTAAAGGCTTCTACAAGCTGTTAAACTATTGGCATGCTGTAAACCAAGAGAGGCCACACTGAGGTTGTAAATAACATGACCCAATGAATAAGTAATCCATGTTACGAACAGGACCACAAGCGTTAGCTATTGCTTGATAAAGATAGCCTATGATCACAGTACTGAAGAGCAGGCACGGCAGAAGACCAGCTATGAAGCCTGACCTCCCGCAAACCAGAGCCCAGTGAGTTCCCCTGAGCCCCCGCACTGGAGAGGGCGACTCCGCTGCTCTGCAGGGACCCACCAAGCAGCACCAGCTCTGGGGCCTCGGCACCTCAAAACCCATCACAAGGGTGCAAGAGGCTTCCACCCAGCACCTTTCAGTCTCGGTCTAGTGCTCAAAGACAAAACAACGTGAGAAGGGAGGTGAGGTGGGCAGAGGAACCCTTTCCAGAAGCAGTTGATGCTCACCCTGGAAAGGGCTGATGGGCGAGTCCCCAGGCTGCCAGGACAGCATCCCCTCCCAGCTGTGGGCGCACAAACGCTCCCACCGAGGCTATTTATTGTCTCTGTCATAAAAGAGTTTCAATCAGGCTGGGACAGTAAACTGTAGTTTAAAATAAACAACCCCATTTACTCACAATGAAGGCTGTTCACTACCGAAACCCTGTCTCGGACAAGCAGTGCTTCAGAGCACAGATTTGGCTTATAGCGTTTAAAGCAGCTGTCTTTATAAAAGCTAATAAAATACAGTTGGATAATTAAAAGCTTTAATTAAAAATGCAAAGTCCAAATAGTTTCATATTAACAAGAAGACTTGTTTTGACGTCTGAAATTGCTGCATAAGCTAAATTCCCATGTATTCTCTCCAGGCTATTTAGAGCTTGCTGCGTAGCTGGAAATATCTCCTAGCTCAGTCCAATCACCATGTGTTGCTGGGGACGTGCACCAAAAATTGATGCTGCTTGTTTTACAACTTCACTTTTAATTATCACAGTCTGAGGCAGCAGTGGGCTTATTTGCATGCCAATCCCTGAACACAGCTTGGGGATGGAGCAGCTTGGCACTCCAGGGATAAAATATGTGACTCCCGGGCATGGGCTGCCAAGCTAAAATGAGAGCTGAGCAGAGCAGCAGAGCCAGCTTTGGGTGGAGGTTTCTCCAGCTCTGTCCTTAGCTGTGGCACTGGGGCATGGGGATAGGCAGTGCCACCACCGTGATCCCTGCCTGCGGCTGGGAGCACCCACTACACGGGTGCTGGGAAATAGAATTTGGTGGGGCTATGCTGGGGGTGAAGGGGGAGCAGGACTGAGCCTGGATACAGGAGTTGTTTTTGCAGCTGAATGTGGGAGTTGGGTCCATGGCTGGTCCCACGTCTGCAACAGCTCAAGATGAGCAAGTTCTGTGGCTGTTTCTCCTTTCTGTCCATGGCAGGGTGAACTGGAAGCACATCTCTCCTACATAAAATCTTAGTTCTGGCAGGACAAGTGCAGGCATGGACACAGCCAGGGACATTCCAGGTGTCGGTGCAGCATGCTACCAGGAGAAAGGAAACTTCAGCCTGCAAAGAGAGGAGAAGCAATGCTCTACCCCATCCCTGGGATTGCTGGAGGCTCACTGAAGCCCTAGAGCTTCTCATATCCTCATTTCAAAGCCCCCTGAGGCCACACAGCCAGTGAGAAGCCTCTGCTTCAGCCACACTGTCCCCTTTGGACCGTCTACAGCATCAGATCCTCTTCTGCCGGGGCTGATGCATGGGTGCAATTTACAGCCCCTTTGTTCTAGTTAGTGTCTTGGAACAAAATACTCTTGTAACGAGTACCGGTGAAATGGCAGTAAATCCATCAGTGCACCCTTAGGATTACAGATCAATAAGGCTTAAAACCAACAGGGACTGATTTAATTGTGTAATTCGACATTTCTCATAACACAGACCAAAAAGCCTCTGTAAGCACCAGCTGTTACATACCCATCACCAGAGCAACTTTTCTTTTAGCTACACATCCACTCATTTACTGGCCTTTGGCAGTGGAGAAGCCACCCCAGACCTGCTAAGGGGACGTGGTTGTTAACTGCCCTCACTATGGAAATGGGCCTCTCCTCTCCAGATGCCACTGTCCAGCTCCATCTCCGAGACGCTGGATCTTGTCGGACCATTTTATGAAACACTAACTCTTGACTTATTGGGTCATAAGAAAGCAGATTTCTTTTTCCATTTCATATATTTTTATAGAGGTTAAATGAGACTAAACTTAAAACATTTGGATTTCAACAGCCAATGGCTTTGGTTTGGCCTTGTTTGGTGTTTTATTTGTCTTTGTCTCCCCAGGAAAACTTTCAAAAATTAAAATCTGGCTTCTGGCCAACCCTTTAGTGAGCAGTAGAAGAACCATGCACAGATACCCATGCCATGGTGCCTTTTCTTTTCCTCTACCCTACCTTGCCACTTCTGTTTTTGTTTTCTACAGCGAGCACAATAAACATTTATTCATCACAGCCCCAAGGCTGAAAGTACCTGGGATAAAGGCAGTAACTTGGTACTAACGCTGCACTTGGCCCAGTGCTGACCAGGCACCCTGAGACCTAGATGCCTTTCTCTGCTGGGTGACCACTGGCAAATGGTTTCTCCAACCCCTGCCTCAGTTTCCCCACTTGCAGAATAGAGCAGTGATGGACTCACCTCCTCTGCAAAGTGCTTTGTAAAAGCTTCTTTCTCTTTTTCTTCTGGCTCTGGTGACTTCTGGAGGGTGGAACATTTTAGTTTCTCAGCAGTCCCTGCAGCTCCACTGATCTGCTGTCTGGAGCTTG
>NW_008824010.1:1056650-1057059 GCF_000699105.1 Pygoscelis adeliae
TGCTGAAGAGCAATGGTGTGTGCAGGGAATTTTCTCTGCTTCCCACCCATTTGTTCCCTGGGCACAAGGGGGCTGCAAAGGTCACTTTGGGTCCCCAAAGGTCACTTAGCAGAGTGCACAGCTAAATTAGCCCACAATGGGACCCCCCCTTACAGCAGTCCCCTCTGCTACCATTAGGGGGTCCAAAAACTGTGGTCAAGCCAAAAGCCACCAAGGGGAAGGGGAGCGTGGGCAGGGTGCAGGGGTGCTGGGGCAGGTAAGACATCACCCAACATGAGAGCACCCCTCAGTCACCCATCTTTAACATGGGACCTCTGTGGGCTCCCACGGCAGCGAGCAAGGAGGACACAGCGGCAGGGCTGGGAGGCCGGGGGGCCGGGGAGGGGCGGCCCCCGGGGGGGCCCTGGCC
>NW_008824010.1:1057142-1065380 GCF_000699105.1 Pygoscelis adeliae
CTGGCAGAGAGGGAGGGAGAGGAGGAGGGAGAGGAGCAGAGCCAGCAGCGGGCTGAGAGCACCCTCCTGCGGGGTGCGAGCTGAGCTGCTGCTCCTCTGCTCAGGAATGCACTTTCCCTCGCAGCACAGAGCCTATTTGCTGGCTCATCCTTCTGTTTTCACACTTCTGCGGCCTCTGCTGCTCCCCGCTCACCACCAGCACTTTCCACCCGCTTCCCAGTTACCTCTGGAGAAGGAAGGGGTGTTTTTGGCTGTTCCTGGGGGACACTGTATGGACTCTCTCCTGCCAGAAGCAATGCCTGCACCAGCCTCACTCATAGCTCTTTGTTCTCGGTGCAGACCTCGGGGTGGGAGGACCAAGAGGGACCTTTCACCACCCCAGTGCCACTCTGATCCTGAAGCCAGTTGAGAACTGAGCTGGGGGCTGAGACCATTTACCCAGGTGCAGCAGGGGAAATGGCAAGACAACCTTGATCTGCCTGGCTTCTGCCTGCCCACTCACACCAGCATGGTAAGACCAACACGTCAGGGCAGTGACACACCGCCATCCTTGGCGGGGGAAAAAAAAATTAGAAAAAAGGAAAAAAAAAGGCTTTAACTCATACTAAACAAAATATTAATGGATATACCGCTGGGAACAATCTGCACTGACCCCTGGGCAAGCAACTGCATGAACCCTCAAGCCTTGTCCACCTCTAAAATATAGGATGCTGAGAATCACATTTGATTACAAGAGTCTTTATTGAAACATCTCTCCCTTCTTCACCCAGCTGCCTGCGGCAAAAGCATTGGCACCACACCATAACCTAAGCACTGGACAGTTCTTCTGACTCAGATGCTTTCAAGGGAGCAGCTCCCCAAAGAAACACAAGGAGGCTGGAGTCTTCTCAGCATCTTCCCCCAGCCATATTGTCCTGACAGTTTTCTTTCTTTAAAAGCCAAAAGTCGGGGTAGAGGGACTCAACAAAAGCATACTCAAACTGGTGCATCAAGGTCACATTATCATAGGTGACCCCGTAAAAGGACAAGGTCCTGCTGGGGTAGTTTGGGTAGACCCCTACCCTACCAAACACATCCATATTGAGGGGCATCTCCACATCACTGTGCCATGCAGAAAACCCTTTCCCATTCCACACGATGCTCCAGGAGAAGTTGTTTCCTGAGGTGCAGCTGTTGCTTTCTGAACCTGTCTGGTCAATGCTTCTGTACGTCATGCCAGGGTAAACATCAGCCCCAGATATCTCAACCTCAAAACAGTAGTGGCTAAAGTACAAATGCTTGTCAGACATCACTTGGCATCTGTGTGTTCAAATCCTTTGGGATGATCTGGGTACAGCTGTTCCCATGGAGCAGTGTTGGTCACTTTGTCGTTGTCTCTGGCTCTGCATCACATCTTAAGGGTCACAGAAAAATAGAAAATAGTGGTTTTGAAACATAAGAGAAATCTTTTTTACTGTGAAGGTGGTCAACCATTGGAAGAGGTTGCCCGGAGAGGTTTTGGAGTCTCCGTCCTTGGAAATATTCAAACCCAACTGGATGTGGCCCTGAGCAGCCTGCCCCACTTGACCCTTCTCTGAGCAGGGGGGCTGGACACAAAACCCTCAGAGGTCCCTGCCAACCACAGCGATTCTGTGAAATGGTTTACAGGACCTATCCAGGAGCATTCACCATCCTGATTACTCAACATATGAGCTTTGTATTTAAAGTCTGCACATAACCACAGGAGCATTTTCTGTGACTGATGGAAGCTACAGTCATGCTAGGCTTCAGCCATGCACAATAAAAGTAATTAACATGTGAAAAATCAAAGGCAAACTATGCAAGACACTCAAGAAAATTAATCTGAATTGATTTTTCAAGTGGATTAAGTTAAGCCACATTAAACTGCTTTGTACCATTTTTAGCAGAATTAAAATAACCATGACAGTTTAGTTCTCCTTAAATGAATGAAAGTAAACTGAATTCCTTGTAAGATTCTTCTACCAAGGAGTTTAATCCATAAACCTTTATTTAATTTGGATTTTCTTTCCTAAGTGTCCTTATGAGTCTAAGCCAGTCCCTGGGGCTCTCTCTGCTGTCAGTGGAAGGAGACAGACACCTCCAGAGCATACTGCACCACTGCTGAAGGTGTGTGTCCAAGACAGGTGAGATGGATTTCACTCGGTATCTCCAGAAATCTCTTACCAAACTCCACCTCCCCCTAAAAGGCAGGTCAGTATTAAAACCATCGAACCCAGGACATACACTTGAGGAAATCACTCCTTGTCTTTGGTTGGGTGGCAGAGATGTGATGGTTGGGTGGTCCAATTGCAGGCACCATCATTTTGATCAAGCAGATCTCTTCAGCAATAAAAGGAAAGAAAGCAGTGATTGCTGCCCCAGCACTAACCACGGGCCATGGTACCTGGGGCTCACACACCGTGGGGACAGGGGCAATGGTCCCTGGCTGTGCAGGACCAGCTCCTCACGTTGTCCGGAGGATGAGGACCTGCCAGCCAGTGCTGCAGAGGTTTCATCCAAACGGGGGATTTTGTGAGCGCATGCAGATGTGGGGCCTGATTCCAGTTTCATGCTGGGCAACACCACATCAGCCTCTCAGCACTTTGGGACACAACCTGGGGCTCGGGGTGCTCTGCACAGCACCCCTGCTTCCTCCAACCCACAACCATATACAATGACAGGCAACAGAGATCAGAAAGGACTCCCTGACCCCGGGATCTGCAAGCAGTTCATGCAGAGCCAGACAAGAACTGAGGGGCTGCGTGTCCCACTGTGATCAGACACGCTCTCGTGCCGCCTAGAGGCATTCGAGCAGTTTTGCAGGGCTGCCTCAACTGCTGTTTTTATTAGCAATTATTCCTGCCTGAAAACAGGAGAGAGGCCAGTTCAGCATCCCAAACACACTGCAGTGCTGGTGCTTGAGCCCCCATCTCTGCTGACATTCGGGGTGCAAAGCACTTTTCAAGAGTGACCCCAGCCAGCAGAATCCCTTCTCTTCATCACTGCTGGTACCTGGTAGTTTTGCCTTTGCTGAGGAAACCGGGCTGATATACATAAACCAGTGGGATTTATGAGGCTCAGCCACATTACCTTGTGTGGGTACAAACTCAGCCAGTTTATATCTTGCTGCTCGTGAGATTTCTACCAGGGACTTAAAAGGAGCCGGGATAGGGACACCGATAAAGCTCAGGCTTCCCACATACTAAATCATTATTGGCTGACTGCTGCTGTTTATCATTCTAAAGAAAGATCAGGACAAAGCCAAAAGGGGGAGGCATAAACCCCTGGTCTTTCTTGCCCTCTGCTCTGAGGTGGTGTTGGAGTGAGACCCAGCATCCCTCTTGGTCTGGGGAATCCCTCCCCTCTCCCTTTGATCATCCCACAACCTGCTAACGCCTCATCACAACCTGTCACTAAAGCCAGGCAAGAAACAGTGCTGTCAGCTCCGAAAACATCTTGTAATCACCACCGTTTTCCCATTCCCTGTCAAGATGAGACCTGAAATTATTCATCAGAAGATAAAGCAGAGGTAGCTCCCGGCCTGACCCCGGTCTCGGGGGACTTACCAGGACGGTGAGTTCATGCATCTTGTCTCGAGTGAGATGAGCAGGGAGTTTGGTCTCTGTTGCTCACACTGCGAGTTCATGCCCTTTTTATCTGGCTGTTTCTCATTCTCTCTAGGTCTGACAAGAAAGTCCCTCCTGGATTTGAAACATGTTCTTAAGGGGAGTTTTATCAGGACTTCTGAAAAGTTCTAGTTTCAGCAAATCAAAAAATTCAAGAAGTTCCTATGCTTGCTGTCACAGCAGCCAGTGTAACGTTGCAAATCCGAAGTGATGATCTTATCACAGAGGAAGGGCAGTACGGTGGGCTCTAGCCTGGTTCGCACGTAATTTTCTGGGCCTTAGCGTTTTCCACTTGGTGATAGCACAGAGCTGTTCATAAGCAAGCACATGCCCTCAGGTGCAGCTTTGCAAAAATAAGTACAAGCAGATATCAGGCTCCACGATGACCCACCTGATTCGAGACAGTTTGTCCTTCAGCCCGATGTAAACGCTGGGAAGAGCATCCACCCCAGAGCTCTTCTCTGAATTCACAGCACTCCTAGCCACAAAATAAACAAAAAGATTCACCTGTTTTAGGCTATGATACTGCGCGTTGGAGGCATTTTGCTGGTGGGTATGGCATGCTACGGTGGTCAGGGCAGGCACCGCTCTCCTGACTCCCCATCCCTCTAGCCACTGTAAGGGGAGACACCTCAGACTACCCTACTTTTAAGAAGAGGCACTTGGTGCTGTGAGCAGGCATCTTCTCCAGTTTGAGCTTGTTCTCAATGAAGGCTCGCTTGTGCTCTAAGTGGATCTTTATCCTGTTGATGTGGTTCACAGCCACGCTCCCCTTCTCTTCCAGAAAGGCCGCTACCTCCTGCTGGGCTGTCCCCACTGCCACCAGCAGCAGTCTAAACCCTCCCGCAAGGCCTTCCACACCCAGGACAGACGGCTATGGGACCGAAGTCACCTGTTGTACCATCCTTCCAGTTGTCTCCTGCTGCCATCAGCCCCTCTCCACCCCAGGGTACCTCCCCTGCCAACACTGGCACGTCCAATGCCTTTTTGGAAAGGGAAAACTCAACAGCATAGAGGCAGTTGTGGTTGCGGTAGCTTTGAAACACAGGACTGAGGCTCTTTTTCAAGGAAGTTTGTTACAAAGCTGGTCACGCTAGGCAACCACTGTGGTTATTTGGGGTGTTATATCTTCCATTATGGCTCACGCTTTGCTGAAGATGACAAGTGATGCCGTTAGTCACACCTTGTGGTAGATGACACTGCTGTTTGGGTGGTTGATGCCCTCGAGAGTGACAATTCACCAAAGATGCACCCAACAGGCAGCTGGATGATATAACCAAGGCTCAGTTTGGGGGTAATTCTCCAACAAAACCCTACATAAGGGAGTTCCACCTTCCTGAGGTGGAGAAATCTTCATTTAGGCTTAAAACAAATCAGCCTGAAATACAGGATCTTAGTGACTTTGGCTTTTATTGGGAAACATGGAGTTTGGGGTTCAGATTTCCTGCTCAGCTAGGTGAGACCCAGCCCCTCCCAGAGCAGGACTGCTCCACAACATCAGCAGGGTTTGATGTGGTCTGACTTCTCCTGAAGCCCAAAGCACCCAGGGTTCAGTATTTGGGAGTAACCCCATGCTGAACTATGCATTACAGAGACACTTGAAAGCCAAATCCACACATAGTAAGAGCTCAGTCTAGGGAACCTTGGCTTTTTAACTCATGCCATAGCATCTCACGCTGGCTTCATCCTTCAGATGTCAGCCAAAATTGTGGAATTTAGAACAGTTCATTCCTAGCTCACTTGGCTTTAACGATCACAGACTGAACTGCAAGAAACCATCCAGTCGATCCCCTGCTACAGGCTTCTCCTGAAAACTCATCCTAATCTGAAATCTCCCTCACCACAGACTAAGCCCCGTTCTCCTCTTCCACCAGGAGCTCTGCTGATGCTCCCAGAAACCACCTGATAGAAACTGGGCAGAATTGTGACTATCATTATTTTACAGGGAGGCAGATCGTGGCACCAACAGCAAGCTGGGAGCAAACCCAGCTGTGTTCTGCCTTATCATGCTAGACTAGGTGTTATTTTGTAGTTTAAGAATTGCTTTCTCAAGAGACTTTGGCTTCCAGTTATACACCAGGTGAGTCTGAAGAAGTTCATCCTGTGAACAAACCAGAGAGCCATCACTGACCCACCCTCTCTGGGGTCAGAAGACCAAGGAGAGGAAATTCTCTGAGCCCTGTGGTAGGTGTTGGATGCCCAGAGCTGGAGTGAGTCCTCTCCAGCAAAAAGGACCAGGTCACCATCCAACGTGGATGACTGCACCTTTTTAACAGCACCAGAAGACATCACCATATATTGTCCAGCTTTGTCTTCTTCTCTCAAAGCCTGAGAAAGCTCTCTGCCAGCAACAGGAAATAAAACATTGTTAATAAGTGAACGCAGGCAATGTGCCCATAGGAATGCAATCCTGCCATCCGTGATTTAAAAAAAACTGCTGGAAGAGGAGTATAAAACAGCCACTCCATCCAAGCTCTCATCTGGAGGGAGGAATTCAAACCCACCTTCCACCCTAAAAACTGGAGAGGAATGGAAGAAGAGCTGCCAAGCAGTCAGTGCCCAGCCTCAGAGACCCGGTGCATGGTCCAGCCCTGCCAGCCACTGTAGAGCATCTCAGGCCAGGCGCCTAAAACTGGGCAAGAGGGATCCCTGCCGGGGTAAGATCACTGGGGTCTCTGAAGACCTGGACTCACACCTCAGGACACTTGACCCTCACACGTCAGCAGAGCTTTCCGGGCAGCTGGGGCAGCAGGCGCAGCGCAGGATGCCCTTTGCACAGCGCTGGCCACAGCATCTGGTAAATGCAGAGGAGGAAAAGTTTTATTAAACCTTCCATTCCCACATTGGCAACGACCACTTGTTTTGGAAGCAGAGTCCTCCTTCTCCCAGGAGGAGAAAGTAAATCCATACAGAGAAAGGACAAAGGGCATTGTTTTTCAAACCTCACTTTCCCACTTCCCTATCAAACTTGCTTCTAGGGTTACACCTAAAAACATTTACTCTTCACTTACCCAGGCTGTTCACTCATGACCAGGCTTCTGGTTATAGAGTTAAGTGCTCTAACCCGCGGGTCGGCAGCTCAGAGTCCTTGGAGGGGCTGCACGTCCAGTGGCTCCACAGCTCGCTGCTCCCCAGGGCAGCCTGGCGATGCTCTGGGCAGGCGAGGCAGGACGTCACCACCGCCACCTCCTTGGCCAAGCAGCAGTCACAGTAAATCTCATTCTTTTTGCTCTCCTGAGCACTGGCTGCTTTCTCAGAGCCATCCAAAACCAGCCTGCATGGGGCAAGTCTGGGTGCACCATCTGCTTCACCTTCCCCATCAATGACGTCCTCCAGGCCAGCTTTGTCCTCAGGGCAGGTGCTGCCCTCATGGCCCCATGCCGCAGGGATGGGACCCTCCCGGCCCCACATCTGGGGGCAGCTCTCCTAGGGCAGGCATTTTCTAACCTCTCCCCAAAGCCTGGCAAGCCAGTGCTGTAATCCTGGAGGCCAGGAAGGAAAGCTGAGCTCCCCCAGCAACGCTGCGGCTTAACTCTTTCTGTCCTCGCCACGGCAGGGCGGCTCTGCGAGGAATCTGCCTGCTCGGCCCCATCTGCCCGCCGAGCCATCTCAGCCTTCCCACTCCCACCTCCATCATTCTCTGTGCTTCAACCTGTAGCAGCTGGAGCGTTTTTCTCCTGTTTTAACCTCATACGGAGAGTAGGAAACGTAAGGGAATGGTGGCTGAAAAGTACCAAAATGGGAAAAAATAACTGCCCTTTCCTATTGTTTTTTGCTGACATGATGTTCGCAAAAGTTCATTTTGGCAAAAGTTCAGTTTTCAAGCAGTTTTTAAACAAAGTTCATTCCAGCTTTGCAAAAAGTAATTTTACCAGTATTAGTTTTCACCCATTACCCAGAGCAGTGCTCGCGGATGGGGATGATCGAATGCCCTGATGTGCTCTTCCTCCAGACAGCCCTATGCCTGGGTACAGCCTCAGCAAAGTCTGAGGAAAAAGATGAGATTTGGCTTAATAATCACACTTAACACTTTTTTTTTATTTTGTAAACCTGGGCTGGTTGTAGCTGAAAGCGAGAAGCAGATGGTTTCAACTGCAGAAATAAATTACACCCCACTCAGAGAATGTTTTTCTGCATAAATTGTTGGGAAAAAATCTCTCTCCTTTTTTTAGAGCCAAGTCCTTCCGTCGCCCAGGGCGCCCCAACATGATCCCACGCAGTGATGCTTTTCGTTTCCTATCCCATGCTCAGATCATCAACCCGTCCCGAGCAGGGACTTGCTGCCCAGCTGAATTTCTCCAGCAATCATTTCTTCTCTCAGAAAGCCAAAGCCAAGCAAAACTGGTTCTTCTGCAAGCTCATGCAGCTAGGGAAGAGAGAAAAACATGCTGATAAGCATCTTTGATGGCTTCAGGATAAATTTGTATCTGATCTTTTCCCTAAGACAAAATATTTCAGTTATTTTCTCTCCTCAGCAATTGTACATTAAAATGAAAGTTAATGAGATGAGGATTAAATACCCTCAGGATGGGGAAATAAACCTTGACTTCTGGCAAGATTTGAGAGGTTTTTTACAAAATAAAATCATGTGAACAGCAGTGTAAACGGTTCA
>NW_008824010.1:1065394-1082867 GCF_000699105.1 Pygoscelis adeliae
TTCCCACAGCACTTTTTATCTTAAAGCACATTTTTACGTGCGAGGACAGAGGAGCGCTTGCCCATCTCCGTCCTGTGATGGGACACGACAGAGCCCTGAAGCCCCCAGACATCCCCTAGCAGTGTTAGGAGCATTTACTGTGACTGGGCTGGAACGGGGGGTTGGCATTCTCCCACAGGGCAGGAGCAGGTGCCCTGGGTGGGTGCCGGTGTGCCAGTGGTCCCCAGGTCCCCAGGGCACCACTGCCTGTGGGTGCCGTGCTCTGTGCCAGTGACCGTAGGGACAGGACCAGTCAGGACACGGGGCAGGTCTGAGTCGTGGTCCCCTCTGTCCTCGATGATACTTTGGGGTGTGCAGAGCTTCCCCACCTCATCCTACAGCAACAGCCCGAGGTTGGGTCATTTTGGGTGCTCAAGACTAGCCCGTTGAACGCTGGAGGGGTGATAAAGTGATAACAGCCCTGCGTGCCAAAAGCTGGGCTCCTATCACGATGTAGGAGAAACACAATGAAATGAAAAGATTTAAACTACCAGGGAGGGAAATGTGCAGGGGGCCATGCTAAGGTTAGCCAGTGTCACCTGTCACCTCCAGAGGTTAGCATCGTGCCCCCCAAGGAGCCTCTTTGAACTCATGGGTTCAGTGCAGCATCGGGAGACAGAGCCACAATTACCGACCCCATGTCTGGGGCACGATCAGCACCCTGCAGCTCCCGACACTCTTATGTATCGAGGCAGATGGCAAGAGTACTAGGCCAGGATATAAGTTGACATTAGTAAGCATTATTCACCAGCAGGCATTAAAAATTACTTATTTTAACAGAAGAACTCACTGAGCTGAGATAACATTTGGAGACCAGACCGTAAGCTCTGACCAGAAGCAGAATAGGGGTGAGAGTGACAAACCCAGGAGCCGCTGCTCCCCGTTCGCCCCTCTCCTCCCCATCCAGCACAGATGCGCAGCACCGAACCTCCTTGCAGAGCTGCCATCCCAGAGGTGGACCCTGAATGGAGGACACATCTCCCTGATGATGCAGCAGCTTCTTATTTCCACTGGCATGTTCACCACCCATCAAAACAGCGTGTGTTGAGCAGGAGGCTTGGATAATAATCCACTTCAAATTCATTCTCCTGCTCCGGTTAGGATTAATTTCCAGCAGCTCTACCTGAAAACACCAATCGGCACCAGGCTGCAGGGTGTCCCCCCCCTTACTGGTGGCCACCTGGGTCACTGAGGCTCCCACAGAGGAACTGGGGGAAGATGCTGGTGCCTGTTTGGCCATGAACAGGGCAAGAAACAGTCCCATTTGTCTCATATCCAAATTTCCCAACCCACTCAGCGCATTGTGTTACAGGTTTTCACACACTAGATGTCAGCAGAAGAATAAAAACAACGCGGAGAGGTGTCTGGTGCACCAGCCTGAACCTGGCAGATTTCCACCGGGCCACTAAAAATCACATTTGTGCAACCTGACACCAATAAATCCATTTGCTGCAGCAATAACCAGACTGGGCAGGGGGTGGCAGGGAAAAGCCACCCAGAGGAGACCCGGTGCCCCTCGGGGCACCTGCACGAGTCCTGGATGGGCCAAGGTGCAAGCCCAGACTGACCCATCTGCATCAGCAAAACCCTGAGATACTCACAAACCAGCAAAACAGCATTTATTTTGCATGTACGTTTTCGGTGGTGGGGGTTTGGTGGGGGGATGTGCTGCTGGCCCAGGGCCCAGCTTCTCCAGTACAGCCGATTTAACCAACCAGCACTGCTCCCCTGCTTCTCCTGCAGACATCCCTTTGAAGCTGGGGATTACACAACGTGGCCCACAGGTAGGACCTGCCCCTTGCTCCACCAGCAGAAGAATGAACTACAGTATAAAACACCTTTCTGTATACCAGGAGAAACGGTCTCACGGTATCAGCTTTTCTATCTTTATAGTTGTAGCAATAAAATCAGACTGCAGCCATCGCAGCAAAGGGGATTGAATCTGCATGATGAGGAGCCCCAAGGCTCTACTTGCCCTTCCCAAGCTGGGGTGTTACCCTCTCCCAGCAGCTTTTACCCACTTTTTGGACAGGACTGAGAGCTGAGAGGTTTGAGTTCTGTGCTGGCCTCTTTGTACAAGAGCATGAGAATGGATCACCAAGCCCTGGAAAAACCCCTGCCCCTAAAATCTGCCCTCACACCCTACAGATTCAGCTACGTACATTCATTGTTTTCTTCTTCTTGACTTTGGACCACCTGCTCGGTCTGGGCAGCGAGCATCTTACAGCAAACCCTGAAACAGCCTTGTGGGGTTCCTAAACCCAGAGGTGGGTTGCAGCCAAGGGGTCCCCTTCAGGTTATACTGGTGCTTTGAGATCCCCAGTGCTTTGGGGCATTCGTAGTTTTCCTTCTAGACCACACTCTTCCCAATAGCAACTAAACCAACCAGAATGGTATTGCACGTAGGGTACAGGCAGCCTTTCAAAGACAGAGCACCCCAACATCAAATTTGCTCTCCTCCTTCACCCCAAGCCACCTCCATCACTCCGGAAAACATGGGTGGCTACTCACCCCCAAATTCCTCCTCCCAGCTAATGCCCTGGAGATGGATAGGCTCTGTGGGCTCTCCCACCAATACCTCTCCCAGGCAATGGGTCTCCCCTTTCCCAGGGTCTAGGATTTCAGACCCTCCCCATCCGAGCCCAAGGTGTCTCCCCGTGCGCTGACCCTGCAGGACACAGTTCAAAGCCTCCAACAGGAAAAACAGGAAAAGCCGCCCCGGCTCTCTCCGTTGACTTAGTTTCGGTCTAGTTCTTGGTGTCAAAGGAGGTATTCACCTCTGTCTTGACTTGTGGGTCCTACTTGCCGCCTGGTCCTGCTCGGCAGATGCCGGGAGGCCCCCGAGGAAGGACAACCACCGGCACGTTCAGGTGTGGCCCTGTGTCGGGGAGTTGCCGGCGGGGGGCGGCACAGCGAGTTGCCGGCGGGTTCCGTAAATCCCTGCCGGAGCAGGTTTGGGGGCAGTGACACTCTGCCCCGCTCCAGGAGGCAAACTCCGTGTTTTAATTGGGACGTGCAAGGGGAAATATTTCTTCTCCTCTCTGTGACTCAGCACACCCCAGGGAGGCACCGGAGCCCATTAAGCATCTCCCGACCGCCAAGGTAGCAGCGAGCAAACACTGCCAGGCTGCAGGGTGTGAGACGAAACCATCTGCTGGGTTTACAGCCAAGAGATGGTGACTCAGCCCACACAGGGCAGTGATATTTGGGAAGCATGGAGTCTCAGTGTCTGCAGCGCCGGGACAGCCTCCAGCGCCATCGCGTTGGCGGGGCCACGGCAGCATGGGGAGCCCAGGCGCTTGGGCACATCCCTGGCACGTACATGGAGAGCATGGTCCCACCACCACCAGCTTCTGGCTCTGGTGAGGGACAAGGAGGAACCCAAATCCAGGATCCTCCACTCTGCTCCATCCGGCATACGAGGTACCATGCTGCAGTTAGGCAGAAGTTTGGAAACTCCTCCTGCGAGAGGTCTGTCACCATCCAGAGTGCCATGACCACCCATGTCCACCCATGTTTCACCTCCTGGCTTCCTCGCTGTCAGCAGTTACCATCTATTAATCTCCCCCTGGCCCAGCCCTGGCCTCAGGCCAAGAGGTGAGGAGCAGATTTCCATGACATAGAGGAGGCTGCATTTCCCGTTGAGCAGGTTTGTGGCTCTGCTCATCCGCGGGGCATTAGCTGGTGCACCCGGGACAGAGCAGGGCAGCACCCAGGGAGGGGACCCGGCCCGTCTATCATCCCTGGGTCATGTGGAAGGGTGACACATTGGCCAAGTCGGGACCTGGAAGAAGGCATAGAGGGCACAGGTCTGAGCACCCCTGTGAGTGTGGGGTCAGCACAGCATCCTGGCCAACACCATGCCTCCAGTGATGGTATCCCGTTAAAAGGTGCCCCAGTGATGAACCACTGATCCCCTGAAGATCAGAAGCTGTGCCACCCCCATCAGGGACACAGGGGATGAGCGACACCCCCCCCAGAACCCCGCCGGGCCACAGAATCCCTGAACGAAAGCCTCAGCCTCCACAAGCTGTACTAAACACCTTATTAACACCCTCGCTGAGATCCCAGCCCCACTTCCAGTCCCTCACCTACTGATTTCCTGCAGCTGCTTCACATATGATTTACATGAAGCATTTCAGATCTGAACAGCATGGGCCTGGTTTGCACTGATGAGCGGGAGATGCATGGGAGTGGGTGTGATGCAGCCCATCTGCGGAGCAGGGCTGGCAGCGCTGCCTTTGAAGAACCTCACTCTGACTTTTTGCTTCTCAAAAACGCAACCACAGGAAAGAATTTTTCTCTCCAGGCCTCATCTGGTGGGGTCCTCGCTCTAGGGTCTCAGCTTCCAACATAAAAGCAAGAAATTCTTCCAGTTCTAACACTGTAACTCACAGGGGCAGATGCAGCATGAAGTGGGCATATGCAAAGGTTCCCTCTGGCTCTGTCTGCCACCACCAATCTCTCTAGATGGCACCAATCCCAGCTTCTGAACACTCCAGAGGCTTTCCTGACTGCAGTTGCAGGAGATGCTCCAGCTCTCCCATGCCTTTTGCATCCACCAGCTCTTTCCCACATCTCCTTCCCATTCCTTACACTGTCATTTGCTGGGGCTGTCACCAAATCCATCACCATCACACATGGATGGAGATTTCCTGTGGGTCACAGACATCCTAGTGTTGGCCTCATGCTCAGCCTCCCTGTCTGAGCACACGCTGTCCCAGCACTCAACAGCATCTGTCCTTCAGAAACCACTTCCACAGAGCGTATGCATCTGGGACCTTGTGGCATTCACCATACATCGACACAGACCAGTGTGTCCTCAATATTTGCAGGTCAGTTGATCTGTCAGCTGCACCAGCTTCATGACCAGACTGTAACGGTGCCCAAGTCATGCCTAGACCAACAAGGCTCTTGTCCAAGGATGCTCTCAGCATCTGAGGCAGCCGGTATTTCCCTCTCAGATGGGGGGTAGCCAGCCCACCCAATGCACTGGAGACATTTCTCCAGGGCTGGTGGGACACAGAGCCATGGTACATCTCTGAAGCCTAAGTCAGGGCAATGCTACATAAATATGCTGGTTTGGACCAACTTAAACACCCTCTTCCAGATCAAAGCAGCTGGGGACAGCAGGGACATGTTGGTCCCACTCTAGGATCGTGCAGGGGCAGTCAGGAGAGGGTTCTGCAGCCCCTTCCACCCCCCTGCCCAGCAGGAAGGCGTGGAGGGCCCTGCTCAGAGCTGCTGTCAGCAGCAGTTGGGGTGACACCGATTGTGCCTCCGGTCCTGCCCTGCTCTAGCAGGGAGGCGAGGATCAGAGTGCAATGCCAGACACGGAGAAACAGCCCTTTCCCCTTCCTCCCCCCCCACCATGGGGCAACACAGCAGTTGCTTCGTGGCTTAATGTGAACCAGCTTTGGTAAATAGAATGAAATCATAAAAAGAGGGGAAATCTTAGCACTCCCGCACCAAAAGCACTGGAGACTCACACGACTGTACTTTCCCCTCAGTTAAACTGACGTGAGCGGTGGATGGACCCTGATTCCCATGGGAACTTGTCCACTTGCTGTTTATCTTGAATGCAATAAAAATGATATTAAAAATAGACTGCAGAGTAGAAGCAGCAGAAAAAAATTTGACACCTGATGCTGTTCTTCTCCGTTGTCTGAAATCCAATAGCTGAGCTCTGGGAACAGGCATGTCTGTGCGATTACAGCTCAGACACTCCCAGACCTTGTCTCAAACAGGAGCTGAGACCAAATTATACTTCTAAAGGGCTGAAACATTTTGGTTAGGTTATTGAAGCAGCAGGTATGGCGCTGCCATCTCGCCCTGGGACCACAGCCGCTTCACTCTGTTCCCCGCTCATGCAATGGGAAGAACAGATGAAAATACCAAAAACCGCAAGGCATTAAGATATTGCAGTAAACAGCAGTCTTATAAAAACCTAAATGCTGCAGGAAAGCCTAGTTTTGTAATATTCAAACACTGTCCAAACTACATAAAAGAGGGAAAGCTGTTGTAAAACGCTGTTTGAACCCAAGTGCCAGGTGGACGAGGCAGTACCGCGGCTCTGGCCGTGCCCCCAGGCAGGCTGAGCTATGCAATGCAGACGTGTTGCCAGGCTGGCTTGCTGAAGGAGAAGTTTTGAATTAAGAGTGGAGGGGGGAAAAGCAGCAGGCTTGGAAATCACTGCAAATCAAAGGTGGGGAGGGAGCGAGGTGCTAGTTCATACTTGTGCTGAGCCTTGGGTTCAGGACCGGACCAAACGTTTCTCTGCAGTTTTGCCAGGCACTGTCTGGCCGGGCAGCGCCTTTGCTGTCACAGAAGTGATGGTTTTTTCAGTCATCATTCACTTCTACTACTTTTTACAAGTTTTAGTAACACTCCCATAAACAGGTTTTTAATGCAATCCTTTTTCTCTGACATGCTGCATGTTAAAGATTAGCAGAGGCATTTTATTGCAGGTAATAAAGAACTCTGATGTCAAATATTTTAACAAGCCAAGTGCTCCATGGGAAAAGCCCAAGGGGCTCCAAACGCATTTCTGCTCTGCAGCCTCTGTCAGGGAGAGGGGGAAGAGATAGGGAGATTTCTGGGAAAACATCTCAGATTTTATGTATTTTTTGGAAAAGAAGAACAAAACCACAGCGACTCCAATCACATTGGCCATTCAGCACTGCTGAACTCAGGAGCAGTTACCTGCCACGCTTCCCAGCCAGGCATTTCCCACGCTCGATGCGGAGCTAGCTGTTCCCCCCCAGTATCTTCATGCATTTATTCAAGGGAGACACTATCTTTTAAGAAAGAGTGAATTTAGGTTTGTCTTTTGGGAGCTGCAGTTTATTCTCCCCAACACAACCTCCCAGACCTGCCCGCAGCCAAGCGGGAACAAGCAGCAGGTCAATGCTACAAGCACCGCAGGACCCCGCAGGGCCAAGCCCAGGAGGGTGTTTTCTCCCCTGAGCGATGCTGCCGGCTGGAGGCACCGCATCCCCCTGGCTGCAGGCAGCCGGGAGGAGGAGGTGGTGAAACCCGGCAGCAGAACAGCACATCGTCACACCACCCTCGTAAAACACAGCAGAGAAAGTGCCACTTGCCGGGGCACGGGGGGGACCTCAGCCCAACGACAGCCGTGGAAGCGAGCCTCTGCTACGGTTCGGTTGGAGCATGTCGGGCTCTAACTGGGGACAGCTGGGGGAAGCGGGGCTTGGCAGCCCTGCCCGCTGCTCTCCGCAGCCTCGGCTTTTCCCCGTTTTGCCCCCTCGTTTGTACACCCGGGATCCCTAATGGGTACCGTGTGGGGAGCAGCACTCGCACAGCATCCCCCACCCAGCCCCAGTGCAGGAGGGGGAACACGGTGCTGAACATCACGTCGGACTTGCAGAGGAGAAAAGGGGGTGGCTGCCACCCCGAATGTGTTCAGGGACAGGCACGCCGCCCCCGTGAGGGATTAGGTTTCCATGCCTTGGCTTGCTTTCAGAGCGGGGCTGCAGCCTGAGAAACCGGGAGGGGACACGCGCACACGAAAGCAGCCCACGCTGTCAGCCGAGCAGCTGCCAAAATTATTGCTGCCCACAGATTGAAGGGGAAGAACTGCGTGCCGTTCCCCAGGAGCCCAAACCCCTTTTCCTGTTCCCATTCCCCTCTCTTCCCCCACACACCCGTCCCTCCCGGCCAAGGCAGAGCTTTGTACGAGAGCTCACCCAGGCTGGCCTGGGAAGGGTTTGCACCGCTGGCCTGTGGCTCCTCTCACGGGCAGGGGAAGGAGTCATGCAGAGCAGAATATGTATTTGCAAGCACGCAATGCTCCCACTGATATTGCCTGCAAGACCAGGCCAGCCTGGGGCTGCAGGACGGGCTCACAAAGACCTGCAGAAGCAACGCTGCACGTGGACACCCCACCATAGAGCCACGAGGCCCTCGGTGCCCTCCCTCCTCCTGCAAGCCCCGCCAAAATGAGCAGAGCGGTTTCTTCACTTTCCCATGACCGGATTCCCCTGAAAACAGCAGAAAATACATATGCTGATGGTAATTAATCTGACAAGAAGTCAGGAGACACTGATTAAATGTCTCATATCACTGGGGATCACGGGTAATTGTAAAGATAGACTCCTTTACAAAATTGGCAGACAGTCTCAGTGCGCATTTAGAAGAGATCAAGGGAGAGATAGCCATGTTCGTACCTTGGGATTCACCACAGTCTCACAGTGGTGATTCCCCACCACTGCTGGAGCACACACAGACATGCACACACCTCACGTTTTGTTTGCAGGGCTTCCCGTCCTGCTGGGATGTCAGGCAGACAGGCAGACGTGCCTGACCCTCTTTGGGCAGCTGCCCTGGGGGAGCATGGGGGCGTAGGCACACTCCTGGGAAGGGGAAAGGCATTTCCAAACGCTCTTAGCACTGGCCCATCTCTTGTCCCAGTGAGGTGAATGATCAGAGTGGGACAGAGGAGTTATTCGGCTACTGACCTCCTACAGCAACGGTCCCCCAGGGCCCAGGTCCCTCTCACTGCAACCCTCCGGCTCATATCCCGGGGGTGTCCCCACTCAGCGAATGGGAGCACCTTCCTAAGGCCTCTGGAGCATCATTTATCTCCTTCCACAGACTAATTCAGGAACTTTCACTAATGCCATACATACATACATACATACATACATATATATATAGTGGGTTTGTAAAAATGTAGCCACAGCCCAGCATTGCTGCAGCCAAGTTTCTTTGGGAGTAAGTCAGCAGCCACCGGTTTCTCTGCCATCCAAGTCCTGCATCGCAGACCTCTACAGATGGCTCTGGTTAAGCCAATTTCTCTCAGTACGTAAATGGTAGTGAAAATGCTTGGAAGTCATATTATGTGACACCTTTTATTAAGCCCTCAGCACCTGCTTCAAGCCAATCTGAGGAGCTCATAAAAACCCCCGCATTGTGATAGCAGAGCAATGCTTGCTGCTTTCCACATTGATGCTAGATAGGAGATGCTCTGAAGGTGGACACTGAAGAGCTGGGCTGTTTGGCCACCTGTCAAGAGCAGCACAGTCTTGGAAATGGATGAAACAGTGTCCTTGAAGAAGAGCAGACCACAGATGATGAAGCATTTGCATAATGAACGTGAGCAGAATACACAACTGACCCTCAAAAGAGCAGAAAATTGGAAAGCTTTGTCATGAAAAAGATTTTCCAGCAGCATGGGGGAGTTGCATCCTGGAAGGCCATCAAGGGCCAGGACAGGAGGGCAGAAACAGGATCGCAGTGTGCTGTTGGAGCTCATTGCAAAGCCCAGGGAGCTCAGAGGAGCCACAGCTGGAGGCCAGCACCATCACTGGACACCGCAAAGATCTTGCTCCTTATCTCCAATGCAAAGTGCCCAAGACACTCATCTTCACAGCTTGAGGTCAGCAATCGCCGGGCTGCTGGGTTCATGCACAAGAGAAAGGTTGTCCTTGGGAAATCACCCTGCACCTTCCTGCAGGACCTCAGGCCCTGACCTGTGCCACAGGTACCGTACCACCAACCTGCCTGAGCAGATGGCCCCGCATCACACTACAGAAGCTACGGCTGTCGGTGGGACAGCTCATGCAGTCAAAAAGGACCTGTCCTGTTCAGACAAGCAAAGCATCGCTCGTGTTTCTTTTTGCCGGGGCAAAGGCAGGATTTCCAGTCTCAGTTCAAACCTGCTAAAATAACCCCAAGAGCTATCTTCCAACTCCCAGCACCGCTCACCAAAACAGATCTTGCTGGTCGTTGGTAAACTCGTGCTAAACTTGTCAGAGGAAAAAATGCCTTCCAGATGGGCCTGAAAAATGAGGGCTTCGGAATGTGAGCACTTTTTTTGCATACACACAAAATTGTGCAATAAATATAAACACTGCCATACTGCACAGAGCTGTCCTCAGCCCAGAGCCCTGGTATTGGGGTTTGGACAATTTTCATGAACTAAGGTGGTTTTGAGGATCCAGTATCATCCAGTCTCCCACTGGTGCTACGAAGGGACATTTTTGTTTCCTTGGAATAAAACTACTGGCCAGATTTTTAATTGCCAGCAGATGGCAAGAGGAACAGTACACGAGCTTCCCACACAATATAACTTGTTGCACCGAAGTAATTGGATCCAAACGAGTTTGCACTTAGTGATGATCTCCCCAGCAGTCCAGTGCTTCTAGTCTGCCACCTCCTTCGCAGCGGGGGAGCTCTGGGGTCTGCCTGCACACACCAGCTACCGAGGACAGCCCTCTCCATGTCCCATGTCAGATAATGTGTACGTGGGACATGTATGCCTATGTCAGCTATCATGACTACAGCATAAATATATTCTCCCCAAGATTCAAGCTAACACAAAATCCTGAAAGACATGCTAGGGGACAGACTCCAGACTCTGGATCCACCCAATCTCAGCAAAGCACTCAAGCACATACTGAATTTCGGATGTGTTCCTAATCCTCCACTAAGCAGAGGGGGCTGGAGCACGTAACTCCATCTGTTGCTGAGTTTGCATTCCACTTTTCACCATATTTGATGGTTCGGTGTGTTCCCAGGTTCAGGAGGGTGTGTGATGCTTGAGCCATCACTAGCGGCTACTGGAAGAAAATCCAGGCTCAACTGCCCACCTGAGATTTAGTAGATATTCTGCTTTTAGCTGCCCGTACAACTTACTTTCTGATCATTTTTTCTGGTAGCAGTAGATGTATGAAGCAGACACTTAGTAACCCATCTGCAACTGCACATCATCCTTTCAGTATGATCCATGAATCCATGAAGACTTTGCAGCCAGTATCCATAATCCCACAACCCATCCCCAGGTCCTGCATCATCACTGCTTTGGCTGCATCTTTAGGAGGACTCCTTTTTTCTCTTAAACATGAAAAGCTGAACTTGGATCAGAGGGGTTGTGCTTTAGCTGTGCAATCATTAGGGTTTACTGAGGCTAAACAGGCCCTGACAGCAAAAGCAGGGACGTGTCTCTGAACAAACCAGCCTGGGCTGCGGCTCATCCCTGAGCAGGGGGATGGCTACGGCTGGTTTGGATTTTGGGATGGCTCCTTACACTGCAGCTCTTGATTCCTGTTAATCAGCACAGGGATAAGCTGACCTCACTGCAAATGCAGTCAGTGGCATTTTGATTTCAGAATTATTAAGGGCATCTGCTGTTCAGCACCGACTGGAGCAACCTATCGATTTTCTTTGCTCAGAGCTGCTGGGATTTCTCTTCCTTTCAGATCTGTGTCTGCAAAAGGCAGAAATTGCCCAGTGGATGCATCTGAAAGGAAAACTTCAGGAGAAAGGGCTGAGCAGAGCTCGGAGGTGCCCTTCTGGGCACCTTTCTGACCTTCTGGGTCATCTGTCCCCAGTGTCCGAGGCTGCCGGATGAGCGCATCCAACTCCCCAGGACAGGGGGAAACCTGTTCCTGTCCAATCTGCGAGTTCTCCCACCAACACCCCAAACACAGGATGAGCATCTGATCTAAAGCAGAAACAAATAAAAGAACTGCAGAGGGTTTTCTGAGTGTTACATTTGTACAACACAATGTTTTTAGGGACTTCAAGGCCATTTTCTTTCCTAAACATTTTATAAAAAATTCACAGCAAAAATTACCACATCACTGAGAGTGAGCAGGAGATGAAATCCCTTCCCCTGAGAATGCGTCTTCCCCTCTTCAGTGATGCCCTTGGAGAACGAGGGGTACCCGGCCTTACTTTGCCTCCCCTGGCCCCAAGTCCCTGTGCCAGCAGGAGCCACCCTGCGATGCATTGCAGGGGACTGCTGTCACCCTTTCAGTGGGTGACCAGAGAAGTGGTCTTCCTGATACAACCTCATTCATGACCAGAGACATGAGCTCCCTGGGTGGAAGTTTAGACTTGTGCTACCAGCAGCTTCGCCAGCACCACAAGGAGCAAGAAAACACAGTGTCTGCCTGGTGTGAAAATGCAAGCACCTGCCTCGCCGGGGAGGAGAGGGGGTCAGCAGCACCCAGGTCTGATGGCTGGTAATTACACCCCCCATTTAAATCACAAGCTAATTTGTTCGTGCTGCAGGATAAGCAGACAATGTGACTTTAAAGCTGCCTAGAAGGCAGAGTAAACCTCCCTGCTAGGCTGGGCTTTCTGAGGCTTTATTGACTTCTCTGGGTTTTTTTTCCTGTTCTGGTGCTTTATTGCTTTGGGCACGGGCCAGGTCTCCTGTCTGCATAGGGCTTCCCCGCCTTGAAGTTTTCTCTCCCCGAGTGCTGAGATGGAGAGATCAACCAAGTTGAAAAATCAGTTAAAACCAGAGGTCAGTGCTGTGCCCCGGGGAGCCAAGTCCTCCAAGGGAGGGCTGGGCTTCAGCCACCGCAGCTGGGAACCTGCAAAACCTGATGGCTGCAATTCCCAGAGGCATCTCCAAGCCGATTTCTCTGCAAGGAGCACCGGTGCGGATGCTGCCCTGCTTTCATCACCCTGACTCAACCCCTCTACCCACTGCCTGCAAAGGAGAGACCGTCCACCAGACTTTCCAGCCTGGCAGCAGCACGCCCAGTGCCCGCGGTATCACCATCCCATTCCCACCTCTAGGAAAGAGCTGGTGGGTAAAGCACCCTCACAACACTGCTGCCAACAGTTTGCACGGCTTTGGTTACAGCCGGGGCAAACCAAGAGACCAGAAGCAGTACAAAACCAGCACAGAAAAGCCATCAGGACCTGCCTGCCCTTGCCCTGCATCCAGCCACCATCCCAGCTTGCTGGGATTTTCTGCTCCTTTCACACAGGGGCAAGAAAACAAGAGTGAACCAGCTTTACCCAGGAGCACCACACATGCCTGGCAACCTCTAGTGAGGCATGAAGGTTTTGCTGCTCCTGTTTTTTGGAAAAATGCACCGAGAAAGCAGAAAGCTGCGAACTCGCCCAAGGACGTGCAGAGTTCACAGGGGTCTGGGGCAGCAGAGCTGCCATCCCACTCCCGGTCCTCCAGCAATACTTTCTCTCCCCAGCACGGGAAGGAGGAAAACAAACTCCAACACATCATTAGAGATCCAACACCAATCTGAGCTTAGCACAAAGCAGCTTCACTCTCTGCATACGGACTCCACAGGGTCTTGCAAAGGTCCCCCCCGAAATCAGAGTGAATCGCTTCTCCCCACAGCCAGATCCGCTCTTGGTCCCACTTTCCTGACCATGGCCAAGTGGGGATGGCACAAGGGTCACAGGGTCGGTGCAACTCAACTGTTCCCAACATGTCTGTCCACAAGCTGTGCAGCCGCATGAAATTTCCCCAGAAAGCTCTTTTCCAGGCTGGCCAGTAGATGGGGATGGAAGAGCAGCCAAGGTCTGATCCACGGGCGACCGTGTCCCTCCAGCCTGGCTGTGTCCTGATGGCTGTCAGGGCTCAGGTGGCACCGGCTGCTGCACTGGCCGTGCTTGGAGCAGGGCAGAGGTAGGGGCCGAGATAGGGGCTGCATGACTGGGAAGCAGGGAAAACACCCGAGGGCTTACTTCCCTGTTCCTAGGGCGGCCTAAGTTTAGGTGATAAACCCTAAAATAACTCCACCAGATGTCCCTGGGGTCTGCCTGTCCCCTGATAGTCCAGGACAGGGAGACCTGTCCTCACCATCAAGGGAGTCGAAGGGGACCAGAGAGCAGGTCCGAGACCTCGTCCTGCCTGCAGCACCACTACGTGATGAAACTGTACAGCTAAGTGCGGCTCCTTATGGGAAAGAGAGCCCAAAGAGCCCATCACATGCCCCCGCTTGCCGGTACCTGCATGCAGTAACCCCTCCAGAGCGCACTCAACCCCCACCTTCCAGATCTGTTCTTGTTCAGCCAAGAGGCTGCATGGAGGGGAGGTAATTTGGAAACCCCAGAAACAGCCTGGAGGTGCAGAGAAAACGCCCTCAGCTCAAACAGCTCTGCCAGGCTCAGCTCTGCCCCACTGATGGGTGGCCAGCCGTGCTGAATTCCCACCAGGTCCTCTCCTTCAGGATTTGCCCAGCGGATGAAGGTGGCTGGCTAGCGGGACAGGCAATAGGAAATGCCAGGAGACTTCCCAGCAGAGCAAAGGGACGTTTGGGTTTATGCTGATTGCTGGTGCCTTCCAGCCCAGCGCCAGCGCACAAGGCTTCCCCCACCAGGAACCGGGCAGCCAGCTCCGAGCAAACCCCGAAGCCGCCTGCTTTCATGCTCCAAAATAAAGAAACAGGAACAGACAATGGGTGACACTCAGTGCCCTGCCCTGAGCTTTGCCGTGTCAGGAGCTGTCATTATATCGATGTGTAATTATACCATTAATTACTGACCATAAAGCTCTAAAGAAAACAGACTTGAAATTAATATACCGCTGGTGCAAAGTCCTGAGAGATAACTCTTTGGCTGCTAAGGCAATGTAGACCGAGCTGCATTTTCTAAAGCAAAATTGAATTTGCAATTAGCTCTCCTTGTTGCCTAAGTCCGACAAAAGACCTTCCTGCATTTAATACCAAGAAGGGATGTCTCTGAGCTGCCATCAAATGACAGAGGCTTACAAAAAGCCAACTGGAGCAGAGCGGAGGGACCAGAATCCCAAATGTTTCTTTGGGCTGAGCGAGGCTCTTGTTTGAGTTTGGATTTGCCGCACACTCAATGTACATCTCCGAGCAAGCCACTTAATCTGACCCTGGCCCAAAGTTTAGCTGTCTGTCAAATGTTAGAAAAGGGCTTTGTCTCTCTCACAAGGACTTGGAGGTTTAATTACCGGCTGTGCCAAGATGCCCTTAGGTGGAAGCTGCAATGCAAATGCAAAGTATCATTATTGGAGCTTAGCAAATAACTCAAATGTTTTTCTGCAGCAACTCCCTCGAAAAGAAATTAGATTCCTTTCTGGTGTGTTTGGGCATCTTTCCAGGCTCTGTTGTTGTGACACTCGTGAGTGAAAGGAGAATAAGAATATGAAGGTAATTCACCAAAAGTCAATGCCCAGCTCCTAAACCTGAGCCTTCGCACGGAGCCTCGCTCCTGCCACAGCCCTAGTCCGTATGCCCAAACCCGGCACCAAGAAAGGCACGTGATGGGGTTGCACCCAGGCAGGGTGTCCCTTCGGCAGCCTGCGGAAGGATCCAGCCCATCCAAACAGGCCAAAGTCACTCAGGGATGTACGGACATCAGCCATGGGCTCCCCGCATAGGGTCCAGTGCGGATCCCCTGGGACAGCTCCCACCCCGGGCAGCCACGGGGCCTTGCTGAGCAAGGTGGGCATCAAATAAAGCAGAAAGGAGGGAGAGGGATTTTGCTAAAAACACTTTCACAGGCAGATACACATCCCAATCAGCTCATGCTATGCAAATCCCGATGATTTAAGCCATTTCACACCCGCCTCTGAAAAGTCTGGGATGAACATTTGCATCATAAATTCTTTGGGACGGCTATTCTCCAGGGTTGAGCAGTTGCCATAAAGCTCCAAGAGTTTATGAGGATCTGACAAAAACCTCCCAGCTCCCGCTGTAACCACTCAGTACCTTCCTCAGCACGGCATGCCGGATGGCGGCTGCCTGAGCCCCATCCCAGGGATGCGCGGGAATGTCACCACAGCCCTGACCTCCCTAACAGTCTCGTGTGAGTGGGAACAGTTCGGAGGAATATTTTCAATTAGCTTTACAGAAAACATTTGCCTGAAACTGGATGCTGTGTGAAACTCCTGAACTCTCCTTTTGCTTTCAGAGCTGGGGGCGAGGGAAGGGGTGGGAGGGAAATTGGAAGAGCTTTTTATTTTTTCGGATTCGAGCTGCACGGCTTCAGAGCACGTGTGGTTTGGCTGGCCAGAGCCAAAGTGTGATTCAGAAGCCAGCAGCTCCCGCTGCGCACCACACCCAGGCTGCTCCGTGGGACCGGACCCAGGACACGAAAGCAGAGCGCCCGGGCGCTCGTGCAGGAGCCGGCCCACAGGCAGGGAGCCCTCGGGCTCAGCCCACGCAATGCTTGCATGTCACGCGTGGGCCACCACCACGATGCACGTTACCCTGTTGGGTATTGATGCTGGGATGCAGATGCAAAGCAAAAAGTGCAACAGGAGGAGGGGAGCTGGACCTAGCAAATGCCAAACACCTCCTGCACCCCAACGCCTTCTTGTTACCCCGAGGCTAAACCTGCCGGAGCCCAGCAGCACCTCAAAGCCCAGATCCTTCCCCAGGGCTCTGATGAACATGTCCTCGGTGCAAGTGAGTCAGATCACCCTGACAGCCCCAATCTTGTGACAGCATGCCCAGACATGCCCTACCCTCAGCGCTGCCCACCGCAAAGGTGTTCCTCAGCCACCGCAGCTCTCCTGCACCCGGTTACCAGCAAGCCCTGTAACATGATTTATTCCATCTAATTAACTTCTCCTTCCCTCTGCGGCTGATTTCTGCACTAAGTCAGGACTCCACGGCTTCTCCAGCCTGCTGAGCAGGCAGCACAGCCTTTTGTTTCAGCACTTGCCTCTCCCTTTGCAGAGGGCAGCCTGATTTGCTTCAGTTCCCCCAAAAGGCACCAGCAGCAGCGAGCAGCCCTGGCCCTGAGAGCACCGTTACTAAAACCAGCCAGGGCTACAACGCAGCAAAACTGAGCTCCTGTCCCACCGTAAACTCCTTTGAGGTTTTTTGTTTGTATTTTTTTTTAAACACCAGCAATTAGGAAAACAGAAAGAGCTTTTATTTAATTGGTTTTTCCTCCTTTGGCTGGGTGTTTTCTCCCCAGATGCCACCCTACAAGGTCTCAGCCTCCACACCGCTCTGCAGGCTCCAAAATATTTGCAGCCTCCATCACAGAGCAGAAACTCTGTTGGGGAGAGATAGAGACGGGTGTTTTTCGTCTGCAGCTGACAACTCTGGCTGCATCATTTAGGAGTACTTTGGTGTGATTTTTCAGCAGTATTGAGCTTCCATCCTCTTGCTAAGAGCTCCACGCACCACTTTTCTCTTTGGTGTTCCCAATGCACGTCTGGGCCTCTGCCTGCAGATGTCCTGATGCCTGTGTGGCCCGCGCCTGCGCTCCCAGCTGAGCCACAGCCTTTACAAATCCCTCATGGCCTAGGCACGTGGTTTCTAAAAAGATGTATCTGCCACGCAGACTGCGATGATGTGAAAAAGTAAGAGCATTTATAATTAAAGAAACCCGTTGCAAATTAGTTAACAGCACAAGCTCGCACCAAGGCCAAAGCTATTAACAGTTTGAAGCCATTCAGCCAAGCCACATTCAAGCCATGACAAGTCAAAAAAATAAAGTTAATAAAATATCCTTGAAATGAAACATAGGTCATGTACTTGATCTGCGTATTTATAAAAGCCTAGCCTAATCCACCCAAACTTTCCAGAAAAGAGGTCTCGCTGGTCTTTGATCCTGCGTGTGCTTCCTTGGGGAATATCGGTTTACCTTCAGCAAAGTTAGATGGCATTAAAATTCACCTCAAAAGGAGCAAGATGCACACTGGGTAGGGAAGTGACCAAGAGCC
>NW_008824010.1:1082909-1090765 GCF_000699105.1 Pygoscelis adeliae
CGCTGACCACGCACAGCGTTGCACCACGAGAAAGCTTCTGGGCACGCTCTTGCAGCACTTTCAGGGCAGCCAGACTTTATGCCCTCACAAGCCTCCTGGCTGAGGTCTGGGCTATTGCAGTACCTGCCAATCCAGCATTAAAATCCAGGATCAGATGTTAGAAGCACAGAGTCCCTCCGCCCCCAGAGTCCAGCTCAATCTGCTGAAGTCCAGCCTAGAGCCTCATGGCAAATCACAAGACCTTCTCTTGGCAACTCGTTTGCCCAGCACTGGATACTGAGGTTTCTGCAAAAATCCTATCTATCTCCCACCTTAACTTTAGGGAATCGCCCTCGCACCAGCAACAGAGGGAGTGAGGGTGAGGAGCATCCCTGGGGTTTCACTCCAGGATCGATGCTGCAGAGTGAAGGCAGCCGCCTCCTGGATCAGATTATCCCCCACTGCTGCTAAAACCGTGCTCGCTCAATGCCGCAAGGCTTGGTTTCCACAAAAAGCTCAGCACAGGCACGGCTGGGGAAGGCAGCCCCCAGGCAATGTGTCTTGTGCCTCCTCCCTTGAGAGCCCTGGGGAGTGACATGAGCTGCAAAACCCCTCCATGCCGGAGCACCTGGGTAGCTATAAACACTGCAAGTTGTCAGCAAGCTCCCTCCCAGCAAAGCCAGGGATTTGGCAGGGCGGGTGTGAAAGAGCGTGTCGCAGGCTGGGAGATTAACGGCTTCACCCGGGCTGAAGATTCAGGGGGAGGAAGTCTCCGAGTTGTCGGGGCTTGGAAGTATAAGATGCTCATCTGCAATACCAGGGCCTGAGAGTTGCTCCATATGTTTGCAGATATAAATACTTGTGCAAACACAAGGGAAACCGCAGATATTATCCACTGAAAAAATTGCCCAGGAAGTGGCTCCAGAGATTATCATCTTGGCTACAGGGTAGTAGGAAAACATGGTTTCATGCCAACAGGACCGGTGGTCTCAATGTGTTGAGGTCAAGCGGGGGAAATAAAAATGAAAGAACGATTAAGATAAAAAACAACAGTTATAATCAAACCTCTTGTCTAGACTGGGTCCTGCATGGGGTGGCTTAAACCCCTCTTCTTCTTTCTGATCAAGATCAGCAAACACCATTGCTGCAGAGCTCTAGGAGAACCAAAGCAGCGGCTGGGCCCCGGCCCAGCTCCCCAGTTCGGCCAGTCAACATCACCAGTCCGGAGCTGGCGCGACATTGCCGCCTGCTTGCTGCTGCCGCCAGCCTGAGCAGCTGTCCCCGCTCTGACCGTCCTGTCTTGCATTTCCTACAAGAGCCAAATCACACACACTGGGTGATAACCAACTTCCAGACGAGATCACAAGGGACATCCCGCTGTAGCAAACGCCATCTGAAAGTCTTTGCAGCCCTGCAGGTAAGGTCTGTTGGCAGGGTTCAGGCTCTGGCTCTCCTCCTGACTTTGAAATCCCTCCCCCATCATCCATTGTCCCTGTGTGAGTCAGTGCCCAGACGTAGGATGATGAAAACAATCCTTCATCCCTCTGGCGAGCGCCTTTGCACTCTGGAGACAGCGGATTGCATGCTGTCACCATGCAAATATGCAAGTTTCTCGCTCGCTTGGCTACAGAGAGAACGCAAAGTGAGCAGTACCACTGAGGCTCAGAAATCAGAAGGTAAATCCAGGGCGATGAGCACACACACACTCACCAGCCCGCACGCACACCAGCCAGCACGCAGACTTGTACTTGCAGGCATGAGGGTATCCATGGGCTTTCTGAATTCTTGCTCAGCAGTACAGCAGTCTGGTCCAAACCTATGCTCTGCTCTCTGATCTTTTCCATCTCCTCCTCTCCTCTTTCATTCTCCATTTTAATATATTACCCATTTTAATATATTAAAGTGTGAGCTTTAAACCCCCCCCCGTGTGCAGTCTAACCCACACCCATCCCTTGGTCCCTGCTCAGGCCTGGGACTGGCGCATTGCAGAACAAAACTGGCTCCAGCTCTACTCAGCAGGGAGAGAGGAGAAACGGGGCACTGCAAAGAGGGGATCAGACTTCTCACCTCCACAAACCTGGCTGAAGACAGCGGTGACCCAGAGCCACTGGGGCAGGAAGGCATTTGGGGTGGTGAAACCACCTGTAGCAAGGCTCAGGGCAACAAGCGCTGGTGCCAGCTGGCAGCAAGGGACCTGCCGGGCAGAGCCAGGCTCCAGCCGGGACCTCAGCCAGCCAGGGCAGCAGTCAGGGGACACTGGGACACTGCAGCCACCTCCTCCTCATCAGTGATGATGGCACAGGTACTCAGGTGCTTGGAGGGCATTGCAAGGGCAGGGAAGACCAGAAGCAGGCTGCAGTTCAGCCTTGCTGCCCAGCACACTGCGGGGATAAGGTCATGCACACATGGAGACTTCTCCACCCAAACCAGGGCTCAAGTCCTGGTTTTATGGCCACAGCAGTAGGCCAGAAGGAAAGTAGGGATTTGCCTGTAGTTACACAAGAAGTTTGTGGAGAGGAAACGAGCTCAATTTTTCCAAGTCCTCGATTAACTTCCCAATAACGGGATGCACAGCGCTTCCTCCACAAGCCGCAGAGATGCTCGGAGGCGGGAGGTGCCAGATCTTTCCCTCCAAGGTCAGGGAAATGCCGGAGGAGATGAACGCCTCCCCCTGCTTTCCCACCTCTTCTCCCAGAGCACGGGGAGCTGTGGGCCGGGGGCTGCCCCACCACACCCCCAGGACCCCGCAAAGCCCCATCCTGAGTCACAGAGCGCTCCAGCCCCAGCGCATTATATCGGGATGAATCACTCGCTGACCTCTGCCTTCCGCAGTGTTCAGTTTCTAATTTTATGGGCTGTATCAACGGGGTTATTGAATCCAGATGTCTGCAAAATGCAACTGCAGCACACAGAAACCCACAAGGAAAGGAGCTGGTGGCAAGGACCAGGGCATGTGGTTCATTTTTCATAATCAAACCCTGGCTTAGGAGGGAGAGGAAGGCATCTCATCTCCCCTGGCTGCCTGGGGCTCTGCAGGAGCAAGTAGGAGGCTGTGATCTCCGCAGGCCATCTCACATTTCTCTCAATAACTACTCCTTGCACTCCCTTTTTCTGAAAGCATCTTCCCCCCAAGGCAGCGGCTGCACAGTTGCATCAGGCTAGGACGGGTCCCCCCTGGGGGAGCTTTGGGAGATGCTGCAGAAGTGCAGGTCCTGCATGGCCTCAGTGTCTTGGCGGGGACACTGGCGCTGCCATGGGAGGAGCACTGGACCGGAGCAGAGCTTTGGCTTTCCCAAACCAATCTCTGCAGCATGGATCAGTCATGGCATGAGCTGGCCGGTGGCAGCAACACCTGACAGCCCTCTGCGATGGGCATCTGGTTTGCATAAAGCGCAGCTGGCTCTGAAACAACAGGAGTGCATTTGTCCCGGCAAGTAGTAAAGGAAAAAAAGAAAAGAAAAAAAGAATATCCAGACCTTGCCTAAACTTCAAACAGAAACCTGCTGAGTGACCCGCCTGCGACAGGGCCGTCCCTCTGCCATAGGTAACCCAGGGTATCGCCCATTCCGCATAGGTGATTCCTGGGCATCGACACAACTCTGGACCAGGGGCCCCATGGGGTGGAAAGGTTTGGTTTGCTTTTTTTTTTTTAAAGACCTTCCTGCTCCTTCCCTTCTCTGCAGCTCTGACATGACAAATCTGACCTGAGTCTCTCTGAGCTGGGGATTCCCAAGAGCTGCGTGTGGATGCACATCCCCCAGAGGGATGCTGCCCAGTCCCCTCCATCACCGCCAGCTTTCTGCAGCAGTGCGGACCCTGATGAGAATGAGCCTGGCTGTGTACAGGACCTACGCTAACAGCAACAGACCATGACACAAATAACTGCACCTCCTGCTTAGCTCTGTTGTACAGTGACCCCAGACAAATCATTCACTTCTAGGCTTTCGTTTACCTGACATCTTGCAGTGACATATCTCCACCTTTACAAAAAACACAGACCTCCAGGTGGGATATTTCTAGTGGTGGCTCCCTTTATGCTAACTGGAAAAAAAAACTGCTTGCTTCTTGCTAACCAAATATGACTGCAAACTGTTGTCAGGAAATGAAAAATTTGGCCGTCTTGTCCACACCTTGGCCTCCAGTCCTCCTGAATAAGCCCCAAGAGAACATCTGCCTTCTGCAGAGAAGCCAGCACTGGTCCTCCACACCTCTGCACAGCTCACGAGAGGTGGAAGACGTGCCAGTGCTTCATACTAAGCTGCTCCCTGGCGATGCTGGGCTGGCAGTGGAGAATTTCTCTGCACCCACCTTCTTTGCTACTGCTGCAGACGGCGCCATGTCCCACACAGCACTCTCAAACCGAGCAGAGACCTGCCTGGTAAAGGCCCTTTTTGCTCTCCCCTTTTCCCTGCAGCTTCCACATCTCGCTGCTCAGGACAGATGGAAGTTGTGCAGAGACACAGAGGTCCAGGAACACATATGGGTTCTCATTTTCTACCTTGTCACCTTGGAAAGAGCGAAACATAACTTACAAAACAAGGAGACGGTAATAAAGAAGTTGACCTTCACACTGCTATTCCAGCTCACACGACTGCGCCTACACCAAGTTGTTTCTGTCCTTGGCCTGCAAGGACAGAAGGGCTGCTCTTAGGGCTGCTCCTGCCTTGCAATAATGCTCTGCTGTCTGTAACCCAGAAAGGAGTCTTTTAGGGCAGCCAATGAATCTGGGCTGATAGTTCTCTTGTGCACAAGCCACGCACACATACTTTGAGAAAGCTCAGAAGACCTGCAGGGGATGAGTTTAACGTATGGATGACTTGGAGCCAAGTTTCAGCCTGATGTGAGTCACAACAGCTGACTTACAACACCCCCCTTTAAAGCCAGGGTTTATGGGGAGGGAATCCCTGCCAGAACAAGAAACTATAGCAACTGCTGTAATAAAATAGCATTTCAGTGTAAAGCTATTTTTACAGCATATTGCCACATTCATGGCATGGCATTTTCCAGCGTTTTTCAAGATGTCCGCTGCCAGAAGATTTAGTTGGATTAGTTTCTTAGTAGTTAAAGAGGGAAGGATCATATTGGGTTGTCAAATACACCCCTTTCCCTGCAATGGGAAAAATTATATCCTAAGAGGTGATTCACCAGGTATTGAATTCATGTAACACTTGATCTCGACTGACTAAAAGGCTAGGATTGCCTCAGGGCCCAAACCTGGTTGCATCGAAGTCAGTACGACTTTTGCAATTGGCTTCAGTAAGGCAACTACAAACCAACCCACAATCAGCCTTGCCTGAAGCCTAGAAACCCATATTCACACTACTCACATTATAAGCAGCAAAGGGTTATGATCTATGATAGATTAAGGTTTATCCCAGCTCAGCTGAAGTGGATGCAAATTTTGTCACTCATTTGTACGGGGCTAAATTTCCAACCAAAGCCATTGGACTTAATTTCTGGGCGGCACCATTTCTTCCTATCCTTCCAGTCCAATGTTTGCCTCTTACACAGTTCTTTGGTCTTTTCTGTCACAGGACAATTTATTTCAATATTAATGAGGGTGGAAAAGATGGTCCTATGAGCAGAAGTTTTACTGGTATCTAAAATTAAGATTCTACCAGTGGACAGATAAATTGGTCCTGCTTCACCACTGATGGCACAGGGGAGGAAAAATTTTTTAAAAAAACAAATTCTATTTCAAAGAGATGCTGATATCAGACCCAATGCTACATTAACCTACCTTTCAGAGAATTGTTTGCTCCTGCTAATTCAATGTAAGTGACCCTGGCACGTCCATGAATATAAAAGACTGACAGCTGTAACTTGAAACAGGCCTGTTCTGGCTGGTAACACCAAGATGCCTCAAATAGGACCAGTAGCCTCCCCTGTATGCCAAGTCCCACATCATATACTTCATCCATGGCTTTCACGGTTGGACATCCATCTGATTTACCCCATTCTTGGGCCCAACTTCTCTCTGCCAAGGTATCTTCTAAGTAATCCGCATCCTCTTCCCACAGCTAGCTTTGATTTTTGTCATTTTATCAAAAAGCTTGGACTCCCACCATGTTTTGCTGATGCAGCCCAGGTCTTCTAGCCCCATCTCCTCTTCTACCACCAACAGTTTCCCCACACGCCGCACTCTGCCTGCTGGAAGGCGTGCTCCATACCTACGCCACCAAAATCCACAGGCACCACCTGATGGCTTAATCAGGGTTGAGGTTTTGCACAGACCTTGCAGTCGTCTCTCTTCAAAACCCGTCTGAAGCTGTGACCCATGATGGAACTGTAGTTACTCCCATTTCAGCTTCTGTTAGTACAACACAGGTGTAAAGCCAAATGAAATCAGAAGCGACCATCCAAAGGAGACAAACTTGGTGCAAACTTTTTGTTTCCCAAGAGATGTTACCAACGTGGGAGGCTTAAAGTGAGGGACAGATCACACCAAGTACACACCATGTAAAACAAAAGGACTTTGGTGCCCTGCTTGGTTTGGAGGGGCTGGTACCTGCAAACAAGCACACCTCGGGCAGCCTGAAGTGAACAAACCTCATCGACACCCTTCTTACTATGTGGAAAATACATATCCTGCTCAGCCTCTTAAATGAACCCATGCCTCATTAGGCTGTAGGACTGGTGAGGAGAGCTGCTCTTTTGCTAAGCGTTTACTGGAGTCTTTTCTGTATGACTCAGTTACGCTGCTTATACACATAGCGAAACTCTGTGGGTATCTGGGTAGAGAATGAATGACCCATGGGTACAAAACACATATTATTGGTATAAACTGTGCAGGAAGGTATGTTCATCTCAGCTCTCTGAGCCAGACTATCCCAGCCCTCACCTTGTTAACCCATCCAGGGCGCCTGTGAAATGTGAGTGGGAACCATTATACACCCACTCGGGAAAGGCAGGAACGACAACACCAGGTGCAGAGCAATGGAGAAACAGGCAGGCGAACAGTCGGCCTTGCCCCCTTGGGCGACAGTTCTTCATCTGATACCAGGAATTACAGTGGACAGCCCAAATGGCAATGCCCAGTGTGGAAAAAATATTTAAGATCTCCAAGTCTGGTCCTCCTGCCGCACCGGAGCTGGTAGGTCTGGGGTGAGCTGGGAACCCATGGTGCAGTCGGACAATAATCCTGATAGCAACTGGACTGCTCATGGGCATCCATCACCCAAATTGCCTTTTCTCCCTCAGCTTTGCCATCACCCTCACATTCTTAGCATGAGCTGAACATCAGACACTCACCGAGCATCATCTCGTGACAGCAGCAAGGGTGACAGCACTGGAGGTTGGGAATAAAGCCTGAAGGCACCCAGAATTAGAGGCAGCTTTTCAAAATATCAGCTTTAAGCCCAGCTTTGGTTTGCCGCTATGTAAAATTAGGATAATAAAGCTCGCTTGCTGCCCAGGGGGGGATTTTGAGGCTTGATTGGGCAATCTCTGGAGATTGCTTTGAAGATGGAAAGTTTTATTGTGTTAAACTGGAACATGATGTATCCATTGATCTGAAAGCTCTCTACACAAGGAGATTCAATTCATTTGAAAACTGTATTCATACTTTACAAAATGACCTGCCCATACGTAAAGCTGCAAAGTGGATGCTGGGGGCACATCTCCAGCTGGTGCAAAATAGCTCTGCTCTGACTGACTGTGACAAAACTGTCCTGATTTACACCAGCTGGGAATCTGGCTGTTCCACAAAAATGGGCCCATTCCTCTAAAATTCATAATAAGGCTGATCACCCAGACATTGATCTATCTTAGAAGGGAGGAATCATTATTTTCATTATTTAACAGATTTGGAAGTGAGACAAGGAAAGATGTAGTGAATTACCCAAGGTCATGCTAAATGTTGGGGGGGGGGGGTTCCT